>NC_137775.1:83352751-83421798 GCF_963455305.1 Plecotus auritus | reverse complement strand
AAGCTAGATAGCATAGCAGCTAAGAATACGGGCTTGGAATCAAACCAACAGGGTTAGATGTGCTGCTTGATCCCCTACTGACGGAATAAATGTGTGAAATGTAGTTACCTTCTGTGTGCTTCAGTTTCCTCATCTGTAAAACAGTAACAATGATAGCAGCTATCTCATAGGATTGTTTGCAGGTTAAAAAGATGAATCATGCAAAACACTGCCCAGAGCCTGGGATGATAAGGTAAGAAGTGGATAAATAATAGCCATCATAGTTAAAATCCCTAATGCTCAGATAGCTCTTCACCCTGCCACACACTGTTCTCAATGCTTTACATGCATTCATAAATTTTATCCTCAAAGCTACCTGTGATATTTATTTATAATAAAAACTCCATTTCTGGCTCTTAAAACCCTTGAAATTCCCTAAGTCAGTGGTTGGCAAACTGCGGTTTGCCGCTCTGTTGACTAATGAGTTTGCCCACCACTGCCCTAAGTGATAAAAGCAGTAAAGATGCCTGTTGTTATGTTAACAAGGTGACTTTTGGCCCTGGCCAGTGTGGCTCAATTGGTTGGGAGACATCCCATGTACCAAAAGGTTGCTCATTCCATTCCTGGTCAGGGGACATGTCCAGGTTGCACGCTTGATCCCCAGTAGGGGTGAGCAAAAGGAAGCAGATCCATGTTTTGCTCTCACATTAATGTGTTTCTCTTTATCTCTCCCTCTCTCTTCCTCCCTCTCAAAAATAAAATTTTAAAAATCTTTAAAAATAAAACAATAAGGTGGTTTTTGGACCCCACATAGAATAGGGGCTGGATGGGGCTGGTTGCCAGGAGAATCAATCATGTAATTAAAGGGTTGAAACTCCTTTCGGCTGAGTACCCAAATGTATTTCCTTTAAAGTATTTTATATCTACACTAGAGGCTGGTGCATGAAATTCGTGCATGGGTACAGTCCCTAGGCCTGGCCTGCAATCAGGGCCATCTTCCCCGGCTGCCCGCAGCCAGCCCCAACCCCCACCACCACCCACCCCTGGATCGCCTTTCACCATTGGGTGATCAGTGCCTGACAACTGGGGGAAGGGACCAAGAGGTCAGCCGTTCCCGCCCGTTGCCGGCCCCGCCCCCACCACGGGTCACCCTCTGTGTGTGGGGTTACCAGCAGGGCGAGGGCCTTGGCCTGGTGCCACCCGCATCCCTGGCCACCCACCCCCAGTTCCCCGATTGCCATCAGGCGAATGGAGCCTGCTGGCTGGGGAAAAGGGACCAAAAGGTGGTCAGTGCACCTCGTAGTGACTGGTCCAGCGGTAGTTCTGGTTGTTCTGCCATTAGGGTCAATTTGCATATTACCCTTTTATTATATAGGATAGAGGCCTGGTATACAGGTGGGTGCCGGCTGGCCTGCCCTGATGGGGGCCCTGGATTGGGTGGGGGTCCCCACTGGGGGGCAGGGCCGGCTGGGGCGAGGGGCCGCCAGGGTTTTCAGGCCAGCCACACCCCCAGTTGGGGTGGTGGCCCCCGCTAGGGGGTGAGGCCGGCCTGGGCAAAGGGCCATGCCCCCGATCGGGCTGAGGGTCCCCGCTGGGGGCGGGGCTGGCCGGGCAAGGGGCCGTGGGTGGTTTTCAGGTTGGCCATGCCCCAATCAGGGTGGGGGTCTCTGCAGGGGGGCGGGACCAGCCTGGGCAAGGGGCTGTGGTCATTCTGGTCTCTGGTCATTCTGCTGTTTCAGTTGCTGAGCTTTATTATATAGGACTAGAGGCCCGGTGCATGAAATTCGTGCACTGGGCAGGGGGTGTGTGTCTCTCAGCCCAGCCTGCACCCTCTCCAATCTGGGACATCCCTCTCACAATCCAGGACTTCTGGCTCCCAACCGCTCGCCTGCCTGCCTGCCTGATTGCCCCTAACCGCTTCTGCCTGCCAGCCTGATCACCCCCTAACCACTCCACTGCCAGCCTGATCAATGTCTAACTGGTCCCCTGCTGGCCTGATTGCCCCTAACTGCCCTCCCCTGCTGTCCTGGTCACCCCTAACTGCCCTCCCCTGCAGGTCTGGTTGCCCCAACTGCCCTCCCCTGCTGGCCAGATCACCCCTAACTGCCCTCCCCTGCAGGCCTGTTTGCCCCCAACTGCCCTCCCTTACGGGCCTGGACCCCCCCCAACTGTCCTCCCCTGCAGGCCTAATCGCCCCCAACTGCCCTCCCTTGCAGGCCTGGTCCCTCCCAAATGCCCTCCCCTGCTGGCCTGATCGCCTACAACTGCCCTCCCCTGCCGGCCATCTTGTGGTAGCCATCTTGTGTTCACATGTGGGCGGCCATCTTGTTTTGGAGTGATGGTCAATTTGAATATTACATGTTTATTATATAGGATAGTGCTTTAGTCTCTGGTTGCATCCTGCTCTAAACCCAAATGTTTTAATTCTTCCTTATAATTACCTCATTTCCCACTTGTAAGAATTATCTTAAGATACAACCTAGTTCTGCCCTGACCAGGTTGCTCAGTTGGTTGGAACATTGTCCCATACACCAAAAAGTTATAGATTTGACTCCCAGTCAGGGCACATGCCCAGGTTGCTGGTTTAAACTCTAGTCAGGAAGCATATGGGAGGCAACCAATCTCTCTCTCTCCCCTTCTCTCTCAGATCAGTAACCATATCCTTTGGTGAGGATTAAAAAAACAACACCCTAGTTCTCAAATATGTTTTATCCTATCTTTTAAAACTCTCTGCCTTCTTTAATTCATCTCCCCAAATACTTCCTTCAGAGAGAATTTCCTAACTCATGAGTGTTTTATTTTTGTATTACATTGAATATTGAGGGATGTGTCAATTTATTTGTTATGAACAATAAGATATTGCCTGGCCACTGTTGCTCAGTGGTTGAGTGTCAACCCATGTACCAAGAGGTCATGGGCTCAATTCCTGGTGAGGGCACATGCCCAAGTTTCAGGCCTGATTTCCAGTAGGAGGCATGCAGGAGGCAGCTGATCCATGTTTCTCTTTGATGTTTCTCTCTCCCCCTTCCTCTCTCAAAAATCCATAAAAACATATTTTAAAAAAACAATAAGGTATTATAGTTTAATTTTAAAAAGTTTTATTCAATTACAGGTTTTTTAACAAAATAAAGGAAATTCAAAAGTATTCTATGTTAATGAAAATGTTAACATTCGTATTCCCATGTTTTGTGTGTTTTTTTGTTTTTTGTGTTGTTTTTTTTTGTAGAGAGAAAGACTAATAATAATTTAAAGTAACACACAGTGATTGTAGCAATTATCACATGTTGGATATATATATATAAGTTAATCCTTATAACAACTCTCTGAAATAAGCACTATTATTATATCTGTTTTAGAAGGAGGTCCACTGAGGTGCAGAAGGATTAAGAACTTTCCAAGGCCATGTACAAAGTAGTGACAGATGTTACTTACTTCACAGAATTGAAGATTGTTAGCTCCAGAGTCTATATTCTAAGCACTACTCAATATTTTGTGAAGTTGGAGATAGCAATGAGGATTTAAGAAAACTGTTTGGTTGCGTACATGCATGGGAGTATGGCATAAATGTGAATGCTACTCTTTATGTACCTTACAGTGAAATAAAGGTTGAGAACTATCCTAAATCCCAGAAAGGGTAGGTGGCAATACCAATATCAACATTTCTCAACCTTGCTTTTCTCACATTTCATCAGCAAATTCATTAACCACTGTTTTGTATACTATGTAAATGATAATTTTTATCCTGTGTATTATGCTTCTCATTCAGTTTACTGAGGCCGACTTTGGTTCATGTTAAAAGACAGTAATCATATCTATATCATACTATATAGCACATTTTGGGACAAAAAGTGTACTAATTTTCTATTCGATTTAATCTAACAATGAATGGGAACTGAGGTGAGAAAGAGAGAAGATAATAGTAGCAATACAAATATATGTGATACTCGTTGATATAAAGCAATAAAATGAGAGAATATCATGTTGTTTATATTGTTTCCATGATGCATCAACTAATATTCTGCTGAACCCATGTTACCCATATTTCCTCTCTTCTTTTCCACAGACTTTTGCCTAGCAAGTATCTGCCATGACCACCTAACTATAGATTATTCTTAGATTTATGGGAACCATCAGGTTATATTAGTTTCCCTATGGGATCTCAACTCCTTCCAGAACTGTTCCTTGACTAGCTCAAACTACATTGATTTACACCTCAATACTTGTTGACTAGAGTTCTTCCTTTGACTTGTGCAACTACTTCTATTATTAGTCAATTTCCCTTGTATGACAGTTTTGCCTTCCTCTTTGAATGTTGAATTCCTTCAGGGAAGGAACTTTTTGTGCCATCAACTTGTCTCCCTATCATGCTCAGTTCTATGCCAAGTACTGATCTCAGTATCATTTCCATAAGTACTGCTCCCACCAGGAGGAAAAGACATAGTTTATCGAGATCAGCAAATAAACAAAGAACAAGAATATTAAACTGTCACATAGAAACATACTTAAAAAAGGGAAAAAAAGACTTATTATTTTTATTCCTTGGTAAAAAACCAATACCACTTTATATAAGGGGAATCAAACACAGCAAGTCACCTATTTTCAACCCATCGAAGATATTATCCTGTTTTTGAGAGCTTGTCATTGGAAATCTGTTACCCCCTGTTCTTCAAGTCTGCATCCTTTAAGAAAAGACTAACACAAGCATAGCTTGCCTTTGCAAGCCCCAAAATATTTAAAAATCTCCCATGAATTATTTACATGGCAGCCCCAATCAGCAACGTACCTGACAGACTCCCTAGCCGAAATGAAAGTGCACTGAGTAAAGGTGCCCAGGGAGGCTGGCCGCCTCCCACTGTGAGGTTATAGACAGAACTAAGTCAGCACACATTATATGTCAGCACTAACATCAGAAGGAATCAGATCCTTTGATCTCGGACCTCCATAGGAAGCTTAGATCTCAGACAAATTAGATAAAAAATGAATTTATAGCAGATATGTGTCCTAAGGCATTCATTCAGCAGAATGTTTGGGTTTTAGGGAAGGAAGAATATTGAGTATCAAAACATATGAATTGGTATGCCTCCTTTCCACCTCCGCCTTGATGAGTTCCCATTAAAATGGAAAGATGAAGTTTCAAATTGCCCTCTATGCCTCTTAGAGTCCCATGGTTTTGCTCAAGTTTTGGGAAAATGGCATAAAACGTGGGAACATATATCCCGTCTCCATGAAAAGAAGGACTTGGTGATTTGGAGGTCCATCTATGTTTACCCACAGTTAGCTAACCTGACCCTCTTCTTTCTGACTTCTAAAACTTTCTTGGGCAACAAATATACGCTGTGCCTGTGTTGTGTAATTTGTGTGGGTACTAGTTACTGGCTTCTTTTGCAATGAAAACATTAGCAATGGCTGTCCCTTCAGTCCCTACCCCATGCCCACTGTTCATATTTTCCCAGCCCAGGCTCTGTGTGCTGTACTCAGTGTTGAATGACCTGGATTCAGTACACAAGCCCAGTACAATCACCTGAACCTTGGAACCTTAAAACTGTCTAAAGCAGAGAGATGAACTGCTGATCAACCAACATACGAAAGAATGTAAAAGGTTGCGGGTTTGATGCCTGGTTGGGGGTGTGTAGGGGAGGCAACTGATGGATGTTTCTCACATCTCTCTCTCTCTCTCTCTCTCTCTCTCTCTCTCTCTCTCTCTCTCTCTCTCTCTCTCCCCTCCTTCCTCTCTCTCTAGAAATCAATGAAAACATATCCCTGGATGAAGATTATAAAAAAAAAAAAAGAATGTACTACAACTTGGTTTCTCATTTGACAATAATGGCAGTACCCCTACCCATGCATTGAAGAAGGTCTATGCAATGGTTAACAAATACTATTATTCATTCTAATTTTAATTGATAAATATTAATTAATTAATAGCATACTATTTCTTATGTCATTTCCAGGTTATTTGATCAAGTGAAAAAATTATCATTTATTTTTTAATAAGCAGTGCCTGACAATTCAGGAAGGTATGAAAATTTTAAAAAGCGAAAGAATGAAAAAATACCTTTGGTCTCACATATCATAAGTGATCTCTATTTTATTGTTTTTATAATACTGTAGCAATGTACATGTTTTAATAAACCTAATTTAACTCATTAATCCATCTAGAGTTTACTTTGGTATACTTTTTGAAGCATAAATTTAGATTAATAAATGTTCTAAATAGTCAAATTTCCTAGCTCCATATATAGTCTAGTAGTGCTTCTGTTTTCCTTTATTTTTATCTCCTTGATCCTTTATTACATTTCTGGATCTAATATTTATATCTATATCTAATTGAGGTTATTTCCACTAAGGTCTTCATATTTCCTTGTGTTAGTATCACATTGTCTTAAGAATAGTAACATAAATATGATCTCTGGTTAGCTACCCTTTCCCCATTGCCATAAAATCCACTTCTTATTAAAAAATAACTTTGTATCATTGTTTTTATATTTTCTAAAGAATTTTAGGTTCATCTTATGTTGTTCTACTCTGTATAAAATAACTGAAACTGTGATAAACCAAATTTAATTTAGAAATAACTGAGGTTTTTGTAATATTAGTCAATCTAATTAGAAACATGCTATAATTCCCTATGAATTCTAGTCTTCTCTTTAAGTTATTCAATATAATATAGTTTATCTTTTAATAAGTCTAATATATCTCTTGTTAAATGTTTTTGTTTTCCAAGACAGCATATTCTTTGGTCACTATTATGTATTTCATTCTGTTTCCTAACTGTATATGAAAGACTTATACAATATTATTTTGCACAGATTGGCATTATCTATAATAATAAAAGGGTAATATGCTAATTAGACTGGACGTCATTCCAGAAGTCATTCCGGACGTCCTTCTGGACGAAGCCAGGGCCAGAGGGAAGCCCGGGTCCTGGGTGCTTGCCAGTGGCTGGAGTGAAGCCTGGGTCCTGGGTGCCAGAGGGAAGCCGGTGCCAGCAGCCAGGGGAAGGAAGGTCTACTCTTGCACAAATTTTGTGCATTGGGCCTCTAGTACTTGAATAAGTTACTCAAGTTATTTATAATTTATAGCAGTTAATTATTAAGTCTTTTAAGTTAATATTAAATAATTATATCATCTGTAAATCAGCATGTGTTTTATCCAACATTGTCTCTTGATTTTGCTGTACAATCTGACAGCATATTTTAGCATCCCATCATACATGTTACATGTCATAAGAGTGAATCATGTGTTTGTCCTCGTTTAAGGAGGAATTCTTCTAATATTACAATGGTTAATGTGACATTGAATCTTAGTTTTAAATAGCTTTGGAACTCTCCATCTTATTTAGCAGGCAGGCTCTTATTCCTGGTTGCTTTAAAACAGTTTTCTTAAAGAATTAAGTGCTAGATTTTAGTTATGTTTTTAAATTAGGAGATGTTTATGTTTTTATTATGTAACATGGACATGCTACTTACTAATAATTTCCAAATATAATTTTACTTTCTAGGAACTTATGACAATTTCTAGTCCTGAGATGTTTTGTTTTTCCCTGACTCCATCTTGAAGCCTTCCCTCTCCTCCCCACTCCCTGTTGTTTTCATAGATTTGTACTTGCAAAAGGACACTGATAGTCCTTTATATTTTACATTCACAAAACACACCATATGTAATCAACTGGACTCTAAAATGGTAGAGATGAATCTCTGAAGTTGATGGTGCCATTCTTATATTTGTTTTCCATTCTCATTGATTTCACACACACATATATATTTATATAAAAATAATACATATACATTTTTTATAAAGGATCAGTGGCCAAAGCCCAGCGTATAATTTGGAGAAGGGAGCCCTGAGGTATGCAGCAGTATCTTCCTGCAAAGACAAAAGGAAAAGTGGTGGCAAGGAAGCTGGGGCATGAAACTAAGGCAGCCAGCAGAAAGCAGCGCCTGGAAGCAGGAAGTCACAGTTTGCCCATTGTTAGGATGCAAAATATGTGCAATCACTATCCTGTTATTAATTTTGTGACCCTGAATAAACTTTTTATATCTCTTTTAGAAGAGATAAGGTTTTCTTTTTTCCCAGCAGTTGAAAGAAATGCTGGAATTTCATCTCTATCTTCATCATTCACTTAACAGTAGTCATCAGTAGTCTATATTGTAACATCCCATGGTAAAAGTGCTTTGCGGATTAGAAAAGATACATAATTTATAGGATAGGATCTGGACAAGATGAACACAGATAATTATGTTGCATATAACAGGTGTTAAGTGAACAAGAGGAAAATGTTACAAAAGTTGACAGAAAAAGACTATCCATTTTACATAAGAGAATTTGAAAAAGAGAAAAAATATTTGACCTGTGATTGGAAGGAATGGAACATATTAGATATGTGGATAAATAGGGTGTTAGAATAATAGACCATTGCTAACTATTGTTGAGTGAATAATGAAGATGTCAATTTTGAAACTGGGAGGCCTGTGTTGTGTTTGGGGTATACTCTCCTGGAGGGAAACACGATAGGGTGTGGAGGTGTGGACATCAAGGAGTGTACTGAGACTGAATTAAAGATATACCCATGAACTGGAGCAGCGGAAGACAAAAACCAACATGGCAAAGGTGGAATTGATAAAACTTGGCAAATAAAGGCATGCAGTGGTAAAAGGATAACTAAGTGTTAAAGATAATTCTAAGGTGTTTAGCCTAGGACAGTGGTCGGCAAACTCAGTCAACAGAGCCAAATATCAACAGTACAACGATTGAAATTTCTTTTGAGAGCCAAATTTTTAAAACTTAAACTATATAGGTAGGTACATTGTTATTAACTTAATTAGAGTACTCCTAAGCTAGCCTTTGCTAAAAACTCAAGGGGCCAAAGAGCCGCATGTGGCTCGCAAGCCGCAGTTTGCCGACCACTGACATAGGAGATTTGGGGGCCCTTCACTAAATTAGGAGAATAGGGAATAGTTGAGAAGGAATGATATAAAAATTGAATGTTGACAAAGCAAAGCTGACTCCCCTCCTGGCATTTCTGTAAACCTTGGTTTGTGCAAACCAGACAACCAAAGCTCTTAGCAAATGAGATGAAACAGTATGGTATGATTTAGAAGCTAGAGGAACTAAACATGTAACTTTGAATAATGATATTCTTTCTCTCTTTTGGTATTTTCTCTTACCTTTAAGTTCTTCAAATACACCTTGCTGTTGTGAATGCATTATACTTAATCAATTTTGCTCAGAATTCTTCTTTCATTTTCCCCAAAATATTATGCTTGTGTCCCAACAATATTTCAAGCTTATAAAGGACCGAGGACCTGATATCACAGCTTTGTAGCTGCATGGAGAGGACCTTATAAGGCACTAAATAAATATCAGGAGGTAGGTAAATACTTATATAATATTTATTGGTTGATAAAATCTAATTGCATCCACTAAGTCATTCCAGCAGTCTCTCATCTAAATGTTACAAAGATGAGTAATAGCTTTTGCCAGCGTTTCTCAACTGTGGCATTATTGACAATTTTAAGTCAAGTGATCTTTATTGTATATGTGGTCCTGTGCATTGTACGATGTTTACAGTATCCCCAATCTCACTGGATATCAGCAGTATCCCCTTCCCCCAAGCTGTGACACAAAAATGTCTTCAGACATTGCAAATGTCCTCTGAAGGTAGAATGACCAACTGTCCTAATTTGTCTGGGACTGAGAGAGTACTTGGGACACAAAACTTTGAAGGTTAAAACTAAGAAACTTCTGAAAACCAGAATGCGTTTGCCAGCCTACTTGGGGAACAAAATTGCCCCTCGCTGAGAACAACTGACCTTGGGGAACAGAGAGCCATCTATGTACAATGAACTCCAAAAATCATAAGTACTACTGTGGAGGCACACCTTCAGAATGCTTGGAACCCACAGAGAAAATACTCATTTTCATTGAGGTGAAAGGATTGGGAAGACTTTCAAAAATAAGGAGGCATTTCAGGTGGTGCATAAAAGCTTGAGTAGGTTTTAACAGGCAAAGACAAAAAATCCAATTGGAAGCAATTGTGCAAGCAAATGGGTAGGAAGGTGTTAGACAAGTCCCTGGATGAGTGAGCTAGCGTGGTGAGTATAAGCAGGGGGCAGGAAGGTGAAATCCAAACTAAGATATGGAAGACTATTCCCTATTCTCCTAATTTGGTGAAGGGCTTTCAGTCTTAAATAACAGTTTAAAACAACAATAAATAACACCTATACTATACCAAACTTTTTCTGCATTCATTACTGATTTTGACTCACATCGG
Organism: Plecotus auritus; assembly: GCF_963455305.1. Taxonomy (NCBI): domain Eukaryota; kingdom Metazoa; phylum Chordata; class Mammalia; order Chiroptera; family Vespertilionidae; genus Plecotus; species Plecotus auritus. The sequence goes on along the minus strand of NC_137775.1, from coordinate 83,411,546 downwards.
CACAACAACCCTAAATGTAGGCAGTATTGTGTCAGCTTCACAGATGAGAAAACTGAAGAGCACAGAGAGGCTAGCTGATTTGTTTGAGGCCACAAAGTCAGTCAGTCAAGAGAGTCAGGATGAAATCCAGTGCATCTGACTCCTGAGTTTCATGTCCTGAATTGTCACATTCTCCTGCCTCCCCAATCGACAGTGGAAACTCATTAAATCTCCTGAGTAGCAGAGTGACAAGAGCAAATGTGAATTTTAAAAGCCGGCTCAGATGGCTCTGTAATGTCAAAAACCTGGTTGGTAACAGTAAAATATAAAAGATATATGCTTTACTCCCTTCTTTCCCCATGGCAGCTCTCTAGCTCCCCGCAGATTGCATCCATACAATTCTTGGTAAAAGCCATAACATGGTGAGTTTACAGTCTAAATCTACTGGAAATAATTAGTGGAAATAATTCCATCCGCTAAATAATTTTAGAGCTATGGCAATGCTTAGTGAATGCAAAGGGCTTATGAGAGAAATAGCCAATTACTTTATTAGCAAATGCTGAAAGTTTAAAAACACGGAGGGAAAAGGGACACTAAAGTGTTATGGAAATAATGAAATAACACCAAATTTATTTAAAGCTAGCGATAATTAGGTGTTATGTAGCTGGTAATAATTTTCAAAGAAAAGCAGGAGATGCCTCATTACTTGCCTTGGAAACAAAGCTCTTTAGATTTGGACAAACCTTAAAAGACGAGGAAAAAATCTGCTATGATCCCCAGGGGAGGATTCATACAACACATCTTTCTATTTTTAACTCGGTTGCCTTAATAAAATGGCCTCTCTGACACTCCCATCTCTTCCATCTCAACCCTTCCACAGGAGCCCTGTCCCTTGTCTCATTCCAGATAATTTATTAATAAGTCACCACATAAAAAATGTTCTCTAATAAAACACCCAGGCATTGTGGACTGTCTAATGTAGTTAATTTCAGCAGGGCAACTGAGATTCATGTAGAGATGGCCATATTAGATTAGGGGAGAGATTAGCATCACTGTTGCCATTCCCTGAAGAATGCTATCCTTCATTCACAGAGCTGAGTTCAGATGATCATTTTGAAATACCGGTCCTGAATATGCCTGCAATAATACAGACTTCCAGAAGCCGGTCCTGAATATGCATGCAATAATACAGACTTCCAGAAGCCAAAGTTAAAGCAGTATTAGATGGAATCTAGAAAGAAATCCCCTTCTCTCTGTCTCCATTCTTCTCACCCCCACTCCCCTAACTGCTCCCCCTCCACCTTTCGGGGCAGGTCCAGGAGCTGGAGTATAACTGACTAATTTGTTAGAAAATATAAATAACCTCATTTTCTCCATGGGAAAAAATACAAACAGGCAAACAAACTCACACACACACACACACACACACACACTGGAATTCATTGAACTAGTTAGATTGAGCAGGCAACATTGGACTGCTATTGTTTGGTTAAGCATGCACTCAGAACCATTAAGATTCATATTCCTTTTCAAGCAGAAAACATCATGATAATTGGCTATTACTTAGAAAAAATAGAAATATTTCCTTTAGAGCATATGTTTCAAAATGTTTCAGATCCATGGACATTATATGAATATTTTTCATACACCACATCCACACTTGGCAAATCCATTTTGTGATATGTCCACTATCTTTCTCTTTATCCTTAGAAGAACAAGGACAAAACATTGGCTTGAGGCAAATACCTATCTTTTGTCTGCTTGGCACCAATCTAATGGCAATTTAACAATATACCAAGCAAAATCATTTGGTGTAGTGCACAACGTAAGCAGATAATCCATTTTGCTAAAAGAACTAAGCAACAGAGCAGAACTTGACAAAGCTGACTCATTTCTTGAGGGTTCTATATTCAATCTAATTTGCATAGATGGTATTTGGCAGCTACACTCTCTTCTGTCCCAAATTCAATACTGTTGCCAAACTGGCAGCTTTGCAATAGCTAAGGGAAAGATTATATGCCTTGACTCTGGTTTTCCCTTTCTCTGTGTAACAAATTCAAATGGTAAGCCAATAATCTTCTACTAAGTAAGAAAATATAAATATCAAATTTAATAATTGGTTAATAGATGAGTAATCAGCTATACTTGCAGATTCCTATGCTGGAGTATAATTTCTTTGAGAAGTAACAAAGACTGAAAAGAGGACTACATGCTAAGTTCATTCAGAAACTGATGGCCAAGGGCAGAGGAAGGCTATGGATCATCCACACTTTGTGTCTCTGGTAGGGAGCATCCCATGGTCCAAGCTTACCTTCTCCCGCTATGGGGTCTTCTTTTTCAGTGTCTACCTGTGATCCTTGGCATTTAGATGAGACATGAACATGATTCTTTTGATCATTAGCCTGGGATGCAGAAGTATCTTCACTCTTTATTTCTAAATTAATGAGAAAAGGAAGTGCGTGTTTCTTTTTTTTTTTTTTTTTCAGAATAAAATAACATTTTTATTTGTAAATGGGCCCTAAGTGTTAAGATATTTCCCTTGGATGCCCCCCAAAATGATTGTGAAATAAATGCAATAGAATGCATATAATAAACCCAGAGAAATAAAGAAATAAAATCCCATACCCTGACTACCAACTTTAAGGTATAAAACTGTACTGTCCAATACCATAGCTGGCTACTAAACACCTGAAATGTGACTAGTTCGCATTGAGATGTGCTGTAAATGTACAACATACACCTAATTTTGAAAACAAAAGTAAACTATATAACATTTTCATATTCATTACATGTTGAAAAAAAATTTGATATATTGGGTTAAGTGGCTTCTACAAAATTACATTATGTGCCTCACATTTGTGACTCAGGTTTTATTTTTATTGGACAGAGCTGACATAGAATGTTACTAATATTTTTTAACCTTTTATTTTGAAATAATTATAGATTCACAAAAAGTTGCAAAGAAACTCAGAGAGAACAACTTTCTTTCTTCTAAAATGTTAATTTTAGCCATTTGAAAAGTACAGGAAAATATAAAGAGCAGATTACTGTATACTTTCCCCCCATAAAGAATTTAACACAGAGAAATGTGCCCATAGATAGTGAAAAGTTCCAAGAACAAAAAAAGGAAACTGGGTAACTGATATGTTAGTAACTGTAGAAAGAAGCTTCCTCTAGACCTAGGGGAACAAAAGATAAGAAATGGGGTGAACAGAGCTTAGTGTAGGTCCCTCCAAGGCTGGTAGGTTTAGCTATAAAAGGGAGGATGAGAATTAAATTACTTCACAGAGTCACATGAGATTAAAAATTATGAAAGGTCTTTGCTTTCAAACAAGAAAGCAACACACACAAACACAATGAACTTTAGATTTGAAAACAAAGACCAAAACTTGGAATTCAAAATATCACGGGCACCTACGCAGGGTGAGGAGATCTTATTCTTCCTAAGAAAGACCAAGAATCCTGAAGTTTCCTTGTAGTTTGCCCAGACCCATCATGACAAGGAGAAAGGTAGGGATGTCAGGCTGAAGCTGTTTCGAAACAGTGAATCTTCTAGTAGTGCCACCATGCTTCTTCCATTCTCCTTCCTTTATTTTGACTTCCTCTCTTTGCCTCTCCTCATTTTGCCTCTATATATACTCACTTGTATCCCTTTGGTTTCCTAATATCTCCTAGTATCACAAGTGTTTCATCCACTCATTTGCTGGGAGTTTAGGGTGGGTAGAGTAAGGGATTTGCTTTTCTTTCTCCCATACTCTAAGAACAGAAGACAGAAAGAAGCCTCTTTTACAGAATTTCTTTTCCTCAGTGATTGATTTTTCCATGTCTTTAGGCAAAAAGGAGAGAGAGAGAGAGAGAGAGAGAGAGAGAGAGAGAGAGAGAGAGATGATTATGGGAAAATGTCTAAGAACATACTTTCTATGCTTCTAGAGAAAACAAAAATAAAACACTAAGCACTCTCTTCCCTTTTTTGAAGGAGAAGAGGGCATTCCCCTTCCCAGACTTTGAGCTCACCTTTTGGAGGGTTACCTGGGCACTGGAGCATAGAGTTTCAGAGAATAAGATCTGGAACCACGCTGCCTGGCTTCTTCCTGACTGTGGACCATGGGGTAAGTTACTTAGCCTTTCTGGGCCTCACTCTCCACCTCCATAATATAGACATAGTATTTGGCACCTATTTTATAGGGCTGTTGTGAATATTAGATAAATTCATGTATCTAAAGTACTTAGAGCCTGGTCTATAGCGAGTGCTCAATAAATTTGAACTTTTATTAGTATTGTTATTATTATTTAAGACTAGGCAATTCTTGTCTTTACTGTATGAATTAAACAATTTGGCTACATGTAGCTTAATATGTTGCAAAAGTTCATAAATATTTTTCTTTGGGGGAAGTAAAAGAAAGGTTAATATGTTATACATAATGGCATTTTTCCTCCAATATTTTCATTCCAAAAAAAGACACTACATACTTCTGCTTTTGCTTTTCTTAAACCAACAGCACACCAGACAGCACAGAGCCAGCCACGAGACCACTGAGCACAGGGAGGCAGACAGGATGATGGTCGACTTCTCTGACCTAGTCACAGGTAAGATGGCGAATGGCCTGGATCGAGTCGTAAAATTGGCTCCTGTAAAGGAAAAAAAAAAAAAAAAAAAAGGTCTCAATAATAACTGTGCTAATATAATATTGTGGGGAAAATGCTTACAACACTTAGTAGGTTTAATAAATATTTATTGAATTAAATGACTAAATAAATGAACCTAAAATTAATTCAAGATTTGTATTGCTAAAGAAATACAGGAATCTAATCCAATGATAATGCACAATTGTTCTCTCTAATTTGTCCAATATTGATGAGGAATTTTTCCAATTCTCCCCTTTTATTCTCAGTCTTACCTTCTCCACCAACGCAAAATTTCAGTTTCATTCTTATGTTCCATTAATTAAAACAGAAATGCTCTGAGTTCTAGAATGTGTGAAACTACTCGCTGTGACATATGTATTTTATTTAAAATATGGCATGTAGCAAAAAGACATGGCACCCTCTTACTACAGGGTCAAGAGAACTTCAAATGTCAAGAGAACTGCAAATTTTGTTATCTGGAAAACTGGGGGTAGAGCATGGTAGCTTAGCCACTTGGCTATGAAAGATGGAACAAAATCGGTGACTCTACAGAGTGAATCTTTCTAAGAATTCATCTCAAACTTGTAATAGACGGAACATTTTGACTGCTTACTTTATTATTATTTTGAAACAAAGCATAAAAAATCTAAAAAAAAACCCTTGTCTATATACACATAAAAATCTGTACACAAATATTTATAACACCTCTATTCATAATCACCCAAACCCAGAAACAACCCAAATGTTCTTCAACAGGGGGATGAAAAAATTAACTGTGGTTTATCCAGATGATGAAATACTACTCAGCCAAAAAGAGAAAAAGAAAAAGAAGAAGAAGGAAGGAGAAATGAAGGAAGATAGAGAGAAAAAAGAAGGAGGAAGAGGAGGAGAAGAAAGGAAGGATGGGGGGGGAGAGAGAGAGAGAGAGAGAGAGAGAGAGAGAGAGAGAGAGAGAGGAAGAAGAAGAAGAAGAAGAAGAAGAAGAAGAAGAAGAAGAAGAAGAAGAAGAAGAAGAAGAAGAAAGAAAGAAAGAAAGAAAGAAAAGAAGAAAGAAACTGTTAACAATGTGAAACCACTGGGATGAACATCAAAGGCATTATACTGAGTAAGAGAAGCCCATATCTGAATGGCAGGTACACATTGAATGATTCCATTTAGATGACATTCTAGAAAAGATAAAACTATAGTGATGGAGACCAGATCAGTGGTTGCCAGGGATTATTGTTAGTGGGAGGAGAGGATGTGAGGACAGAGGAAAGCATAAGAAAGATTTTTTAAAGGATATTTTCTGTATCCTGATGGGGTGATTACATGAATCTATACATGTATCTGAATTCATAAAAAGATATACCAAAAAAAGATAAATTTTACTGGATATTATAATAAGTATGAAAATTTTAAATTTTAAGTTTGTCTATAATTTGGAAGGTGATAAATATGTTTATTATCTTAATTGTGGGAAGAGTTTCATTGGAATATACATTCATCAAAAATTATCAAATGGCATGTTTTAAGTATGAGTAGTTTATTATGTCAATTTTAGCTCACAAAAATAAAATATTTAGAAAAAAATATTGCCTGCTCAACTGGTGTGGCTCAGTTATTGAGCATTGACCTATAAACCAGGAGGTCTGGGTTTAATTCCTGGAAGTCAGGACACATGCCCAGGTTGAGGGCTCAATCCCCAGTAGAGGGCATGCAGGAGGCAGTCAATCACTGATTCTCTCTCGTTGATGTTTCTATCTCTCTCTCCCTCTCCCTTCCTTTCTGAAACCAATTACAAAACAAAACAAAAACAAAAAACCTTGCCTAAGAACACAAGTTAGTTATAGTTGGCATTTTAAAAGTAGTTTATTCAAAACAAACAAATCAATCCAAAAATCTCAGCTTTCATCTGAATCACTCGGACAATAATAGTTTTTATTTTCTCTAGTCAGGGAAACACCATGTTTTTCTTTGCTGTGCTTTTCTTGGGTTGAACCTGACAATTTGATTGATAGCTACAGTCAGATCTTTAGTCTCTTGACTCCTGGCTGACTCAGTCCCAAAGCTACCATAACCAAATTAGCTAGACATGGTTCTACTTAAGACAAACTTGGCTTGTTTCTTATCAATTAGTTTCTTTTTATGGGCATCTGAATAAAATAAATTCAGCCCAGATATGGGGGATAGGTTTTACTAGGGATTTGCAGAAGTAAAAACAAAATTCCTCATTCTTTTATCCATTTTCCAATGATGGCTCAGTGATTATTTTCTTTGCTCAGTGGATAAGTTATTGTTCTCATTCTTAAAGTATTTACAAGCTAGTAAATGAAATTAGATACACATACAAATGTTAGTAATAAAAAGACAGAATGTGACACATGCCACCAGAATAATGCAAATTAATTGCTTTGGAAGGATATTTTGCATTGATATGATCAGAAGAAGCATACCAGAGGAGAGAGTATCTAAGTGGGACTTTGAAGGCTGAGCAAATGAAGACAGAATGAAGAAAAGATCAATTGATATTTAAGAAATTAATGCTGTAAAATACTGGGAATTAATGCTCAAAAGAATCTGAGACAAAATTTGCTGGGCATTAAATTTCCGTCAAAAGGCCCTTGACAGTATTCTGAAGGCAATGAAGTTTATAGAATGGAAAATTCTGAGGGCCTGAAGTCAGGGAGACCTGTTTATATACTTAGAGCAGTAACCTGGGTCTAAGATTGCAGACAATCAGTTTTCAAATATTTTTAGCAGCAGAACATTTTTTAAAAATGCAATCTTAGACATAATCTCAATATACTTACTTGTTCATAAATATCTGTGCCTATGAGGTGCGATGTTTCACTACACCCTGAGACTATAACACAACTCATTAGGATTCCTGTGTCTTTTGGAACTTACATTCTAATGGGGCACAGAGCACACAGGCAGTAGAAAAACAAGCAAATCCAGGGATACTCTGATGCGAGGTAGTGGTAGGTGCCACAAGGACTAAAGTGAGGTCGGAAGACAAAATGACTGGAGGTGGGAGCAGGGTTGGGGATGGGTGCTGTAGAGTACCTGGTACAGAAAAGCCTCTTTGAGGAGGTGTCAGTGGGAAGAAACCTGAGTGAAATGATGATAAGCCATGTGAATTTCTGGGGCAAGAGTATTTCAGGCATGGAAATGGCAACTGCAATAGAGTTTTTCTGGACTGATGGCAGAAAGCATCCTTGGTTCTCTTACCTCTTCCCAGCACAGAAGCCCCTGGGAATCCCCTAAGAACTTCATGACTCCAAGGAATGGTTAGGAAATCCAGAGCGCCCTAGACCCTGGTAATGACAGTGAATGTGGAAAGGCTGGGAGGGAAGTTAGTAATATAAACTTATAGAAACCTTCTCCCTGAATGGTGTCTTAGAAGTTCAGAAATGAAAAAATGAGCTGGATTAGTCAACATACTAGAAAGACTTATGAGGATTCTATACACACTTGGTCAGAAATATTTAACTTCTCAGTTCCTCAATATCTATATTTCTAAAACAGGAATAATGACTTGTTCCTCTCTATTTATTTCTCTAAGAGAGAAGAGGAAAACTAATAAAAATTTTTGCAACTTTTCTGCTTGATTCGTAGATAAATGAAACAATAACAACATAAATCAATGCTGGTTATATATATGAGTTTGGAACTTGATATAAACAAAAAAAATTAATGACTGCCCTATCAATATGGGAATAAGAGCTGCTTTCCCAAATGATTCTAGCACTAGAAATTGATAATAGTGGGAAACAAGGAGTTACTCTCAGTATCTTCACTGTTAATCAATATGATGTCAAATTAAAACCACAATGAGATATCACCTTCCACCTGTTAAAATGGCTATCATCAATAAATCAACAAATAAGAAGTGCTGGCAAGAATATGGAAAAAGGAAAACCTTGTACACTGTTGGTGGGAATGCAAACCAGTGAAGCCACTGTGGAAAAGAGTATGAAAATTCCTCAAAAAATTAAAAGATGGGCTGCCATATGATCCAGCAATTCCACCCCTGGGTATTTATCTCAAGAAATATATCTTCCCCTATGTTCATTTTGGCATTATTGACAATAGCCAAGATAAGGAAGCAACCTAGGTGGCCTTCAGTGAATGAATTGAGAAAGTAGATTTGATATATCTAATAGAATATTATTCAGCAATAAAAAAGAATGAAATCCTGCCATTTGCAACAACATGGATGGACCTATTGAGTATTATGCTATGTGACGTAAGTCAGACAGGGAAAGGAAAATACCTTCTGATTTCACTTGTATATGGAATCTAAAAACACAAAACAAATGAATAAACAAAACAGAAGCATATCTATTATTATAGAGAACAAGCTGATGGTTGCCAAAGGAGAGGGGATGGGAATAAAATTTAAATACACGAAACATGAAGACAATAAGGATTCATAGAAATGCAGGCCTTTTAATGCTTTCTTTTTATCTTCCATCTTTTCTCTTCTAATTTAAACTTTTAAAAAAATATATATATATATTTTATTTCAGAGAGGAAGGGAGAGGGAGAGAGAGAGAGAAACATCAATGATGAGAGAGAATCACTAATTGGCTGCCTCCAGCATGCCCCTGACTGGGGATCAAGCCTGCAACTTGGGCATGTGCCCTGACCAGGAATTAAACTGTGACCTCCTGGTTCATAGGTCTATGCTCAATCACTGAGCCATGCTGGCCGGGCTAATTTAAATGTTTATAATCTAATTCTGACAGAGCCCTACCTCACAGACTTGATATTGAAAATTATGAATTATGATTTAAGAAAAATGGCTAAAGAAAAACTATAATCCCTCAGTAGTCTACTTTACAAGTTATAGGTGGAACCTAAGATAAACTAGTGATCTAGTCAAAGTGAACACCAAGCTCAACTCAAAATCAAAGTGTTACTGAGAAGTTTGGACCACATTTTACACTTGGTTTTATAACTTATTCCTTAAAATAATCCTCATAAAATGTTCAGTCTTAATTAATCAACAAGGAAATTAAAAGACAAAAGTCTCTAGGACAAAATATCCTTCGAAATATATCCTTGGGAATACTATGGTCAAAGACCCTGAACATGGGTCTCCATGAACCTCTACTTAAATTAGGATACTCTCATAGATATTAAAAGAATATCTGCCTAAAACAATTAATAATAATTGTTTACTTGACCACAGAAGATATTCCCTTTATGAAGAAAATGGTCCAAAACTTGAAATTAAGGAAAAACCTGATTTCAGATCTTATCAATGTCATTTTGAAGCATTTTCAAATAGGCCCATACAAGATTTATCAAATTCTCTGGAACATACTTTTATTTAACTTTATATTTAATTGAAGATCAGGCTTAATTAATACAAGATTGGTAAGCTGCAAATGATTTTTGTCCAGTAAAGATGCACAGGATATCTGTAGACATCTAACTTCAAAGGCTATAGTTTTATTGTCCTGTATCCAATTTAACAAACTTATGTCAGCAGCTCCTTCCTGGTTGATCTACATCCCTCACATGTAATTTAACAGCTTTGCTGTCCTCCTGGATCCCTCATTATGAGTTCAATAACTGTTGACAAGTGCTCTTTATGTATTTTTATGAAAGCCACATTTTTAACGTATTGAAAAGTTTACTATGACAGTTTGAATTTGTTTCATGATGGAAGACTAATGTCTGGATTTAATTAAATATTTGTTGTTGGACTTAAGATACCTCACATCAAAACATTTTATTTCCTTTGCCATTTCTAATATCTAAGAGGTCTGAATGAAGTAATGACTGCTCTAGTGCATTTTACAAAACTTTGCATTATCATACCTGTACATGAACTGCTTTCTACAGTTGGATGTTTTAGGTATCAGACTAACTTCCCTGACCAAACTTAATAATTGATTGTAAATTTCTACCTTTCAGTTCAAATGCAATGTTAGTATTTTACAAATTCTTTTAGGTAGATTTTCTGGTAAATCAAATAATGCAGGCAATATTTAAATTATTTTTTTAAGTGGAAAGCTCTGTGTTTCTATCAGAGTTCAGCCCTTTAAAAAGAGGATGGCAGAAATTGGACTCTCAGCCCTACCCTTCTGGGAACGAGAGAGAGGTATTTTACATAGGTTCCTCTGGCTTTGAAGTTTAATTAACATGTTGCCTACTATAAACTTGTTGGATAGCGTTACCTTCTAACAAATAAAAAATTATCAAGAATACTTCAGAAGGGAAATTTCTTTTTAATGTTTTTTAAGAAGGACTGAAGCATATAAGCAAGTCACACATGCTTTATACCTATACTTCTAAAATACCAGGATTTTAAATGGGTATAGTTGCCATTTGGGGGTTGGGGAGGGGGCGGTGGGTGAGGGCAGAAATGAAAGAATTCATAATACTCTGTATCCCAGGACTCTCTTTACTGTAAATTAAAATTTCTAATTAATATCCAACCCAATGCTATCAAATGTCACATATATATTTTTTATAAAGTAGAAAATTTTAACAACTAGAGGAAAATGGACATTTGGATTTTTGCTTACCAGGATTCTCCTGAGACTTAATTTCTACATGTGCTCTTGCTTCTAACACCTTAATAATATAATCAATTGATGTTTTTCTCTAAACTTAGATGACTCCTTATTCATGATAAGAGCTATTCCAATGACAAAGGAGAAGGGGCTATTTTTTTATATATATATTTTATTGATTCTTTACAGAGAGGAAGGGAGAGGGACAGAGAGTTAGAAACATCGATGAGAGAGAAACATCGATCAGCTGCCTCTTGCACACCTCCTACTGGGGATGTGCCCGCAACCAAGGTACATGCCCTTGACCGGAATCGAACCTGGAACCCTCCAGTCCGCAGGCCGACGCTCTATCCACTGAGCCAAACCAGTTAGGGCAAGGGGCTATTTTTTAAATAAAACAAACAGATAATAAAAACACACTGTGCTGAAATTACCTGGAGGGTAAGTGACAGTAAAAATAAAGTGCCAATTTGACCCAGAGATCAAAATTGCCAAGTTGGAGAAGCTCACATAACCATCTCGAGTTTCTGCCTGGGTACAGCCTACAAATGAACACAGAAACAAAAAGTAAATGTTAGTTATCTACTCAAGAGTAATTCATTTTAGTCTTCTCTATAGAGAGGCAATTGGACAATAAAGGAAACTTTTTTTAATTAAAGAGGTTACTAAATCCATCAGGATCAGATTAAGTCTTAGACAAATCTTAGAACCAAATAACCCAAGACAGACTAAGTCTTAGACAAGTCTTAGAACCAAATAATCCAATAATAACAGCTAACATGTATTGAAAGCTTAACCAGACACTATGCTTTATATACATTATAAATACTTTATGTACATTATAAATAAGCTTCATAAAAATGTATGAAATATCTTAACTATATTATTTAGATAGTAGGAAATAGGCTCATAAGATGTTAAATTACTTGGTACTCGGGTTATAGCCCAAATTTGCCTAATTTCAAAGTTAGCATTCTTAACCATTACTGTATCTCCACTAATTTATTATTAAATGTCTCTCAAGAAAGAAATACTATCGTCTTCCTAGATGGTCAGTTTTTTGGCTCTGCCTCTCTTCTATTCAAAGGTTCTATATTTTATGTGGGGACAGAGTTAGGCCAATTGATCAAGACTTCAGCAATGCTTCAAAGCATGACTGATAAAGATTTAACAACTTGAATTGCCTGGGCCATGGTTTCCCTGGATAAAATGCAGAAAAGAAAGCTCACATCTTCTAAAAATGGGCCATCCATTTATAAAGTGAAAGAAGACAACTCCAGGCAGGCTCACATTCACAATGCCATTAATTAGTCTTCTGACTCCACTATCCTCAAATTACTTTGTTAATTAACAGCTGCTACTAAAAGTCACTATGGAAAAGTCACTGCGATTGGTATGATGGACAATGAGATAGGAAGTGATCTTAAAGTTTATGAATTGGTTGGAGATCTTTTAAGGCTGAAAGGTATCATAAAGATATAATATGCTTAGTGTTATATATTTCAATTCAATTGCTCAATCCTTTTGGTGAAAACATTGTCTTTCCTCATCAATTTTGCAAAGCTAACTAAACTTCCTTTTTTGGAAACATCTTTTCCTTCATCTTGTCAGAGTACCAAAATAAATAAAATGCCCAGAAAAAAAATGGAGATAAATAAGCCAAGACTAAAATAAATGATAGGCGCCCAAGATAAATGCAGTTTATACTCTTTAAAACCTATATGCATCAAAATTATGGTCAATAAACTCTTGCAAACAATGAACTGCAGAGTACAGATGTTCAACATGAAATCGTTTGCTGCAGTTTTTCCTTTGACAAACGTCCTTATTGTTCCCATCTTTGGAGGAATACAAAGCAGCATTTAATCGAAATGTGTCCGTGGAGCACAGTGAGTCTGCCTCATAGAACAGCCGCCAAACTGCCTAATGGAAAGTGCTTTAGCTCCAAATGGGTTTGCTTTTGTGTTAAATACCAGCTTGCCTCAGAGATCTCTACAAAGATTCCTATATATATCTATGATATCCTCAGATTTGAAGCATATGTGCGCAAAAGCTGAGGCAGTTGCTGCCAAGTACAGTACATTACTCCAGGGTTCATCATATCTCTGGAATGATAATTGTAAAATATACAAATGCCATTGCCAGGCTCCCTGACCAAGCTGGTATAAACAACGTACTGGCTGCGGGAACTTCCACGAGATGGGGTGTTGGGCTTGTGCAAAACTGAAATTGATTACATGACTTAACCAGGGATTGCTACCTGAGTGTTTCTGCAGGCCATATGGTTTCTAAAATACCTTTTCAGCTCAAGTTCTCTGCCATGCTATCTCTCTCACCTCTAGCTAAACTAGCAAACTATTACATATTTACATCAAACTATATTATTAATGTTTACACTTTATTTTTTTAAATATTAAGAGCTTCTTTTCCCTACAACTAGGATTTATAATTATCAAAGGATGTGAAAGGCCCTTAAATAATAGTTTTTGTGTATGCAAATCTGCTTTTTAAGAAATAATCTTTTTTTTTCTGAGGAAGGTCTACGGAGACAAAAGAATATGAAGTTAATTGCAGAATAAAAGATTTACACTAGATCTATTGGTATAGTTTTGTTGTTATTTTGTTTTTCTCCAGGAAATACTTACTAGTAGAATAAGTTACATAATCCATCCCAAATGGATTTGGTTCCATTTTTTCCAAAGTTAACTAGAACTATTTCATGATGATTTTAAAAGATACTTTCAAGCAAATGAAATAGAATATTTTGGTGATGTGGGCTCTCTAAACTTGGAAAACTGCTCAAGATGTTTTCCCTACAACTCTCTCTCTCTCTCTCTCTCTCTCTCTCTCTCTCTCTCACACACACACACACACACACACACACACACAAAGTGTGTGCATAGAAGACAACCTCAGCATGTTCCTCATACTTTCCCATGAATCTCCCAAGGAAAAGAATGATGACAATACTGATCCAGGTGAGTCACCATGCTTAGTGTGAGTTGTTGTTAATAGTATAAAAAAGCAAACAGTTTCATGCTTCATTCATTCTACATGATCATAATATAATTCTAAGCTAGTCAGTGATCAGATCCTTGGGATAACTAAAAGAAAAATAATGAAGGATTTAGGGAGGTAAGTATCAGAAGTAAAGTATGGAGTCTGAGTAAGGTACAATACAAAAGTAAGGTATGGAATATGAGTAAGGTATGGAGTATGACTAAGCTACTGCATATGGTTAATGTATAAAATATTGTGAAGTATGGAGTATAAATAAGGTATAGAATATGAGTAAGCATGAAGTATAAGTCAGGTATGAAATATAAGTAAGGCATGAAGTATGGGTAAGGTAAAAAAAATATAGGTAACTGAACTATATATGTAAAAATGGTTAAGATAGCTTTATGTTCTGTGTATCGTACCACAATATTTTTTAAAAAAAGAATACAAGGCATGGAGTATGAAGTAGGGCCTGAATATGGGTAAGTGACAGAATAGGAATAAAGGTATGGAGTGTGGGTAGAGTATAGAGTATAGGTCCAATATGGAGTATGACTAAGGATATGGACTATGAGTAAGGCAGTGAGTATAAATGAGATACTAGATACGGGTAAGTTATAGAGTATAGGTAAGGTGTTGCTATGGACTGAAAGGTTGTGTTGGAGCCTTATCTCCAATGTCATGGTCTTTGGAAATGGGGCCTTTGGGAGGTGATTAGGTCATCAGGGGAGAGCCCTCATGAATGCAATAATTACCCTTATAAAAGAGACCCCAGAGAACTTGCTTATCCCTTTGGCCATGTGAGGACATAGTGAGAAGTGTCTATGAACCAGGAAGTGGACCCTTCCCAGACACAGAATTTGCTGGAGCCTTCATATTGGGTTTTGCAAGCTCCAGAGCTGTGAGAAGTAAATGTCTTAATTGATAAGCCCTCCAGTCTATGTTATTCTATTACAGAAGTATGAAAGTACAATGACAGATATGGAGTGAGGGGAAGGTACAGAGTGTGTGTGTGGTTTGAAGTGTGGATGGAGTATAGAATATGGGGTATGTATGGAGTAGAGGATAGGTGTAGGTGAGTTCCAGTAATCAGGTGACAGCAACTGATATAGAACATGAAAAAAGCTGAAAATTGATATTTTTATGCTGCTGTGTTAAGATCAGAATTACTATTATATTTGATGTATTCCAGACCAAGACAGCAACAGCTAAATGGCACTGAAGAATGGACAGACTGACATCATCAAAGCAGACAGTTTAAAATTAACTCATAGCCCTAGCTGGTTTGGCTCAGTGGATAGAGCATTGGCCTGCGGACTGAAGGGTCCCAGGTTCGATTCCGGTCAAGGGCATGTACCTTGGTTGCCAGCACATCCCCAGTAGGGGGTGTATAGGAGACAGCTGATTGATGTTTCTCTCTCATTGATGTTTCTAACTCTCTATCCCTCTCCCTTCCTCTCTGTTAAAAAAAAATTAATAAAATATATTTTTAAAAAAATAAATAAAATTAACTCATAATGCAGTTTTGAACATTTCATTTTCACATTAGCCAACCTGGGATAGCTTTGCTTAATTACCTTACTTTCTTAATAATGTGGGTGTTTTTTTTTTTCTGCAAATTTGTACAAGGAACATTTTGGGCTGTCCTCTTTCCTTGAAATTTTAAGCCCAAAGAGTTTCAGATTTAATTGCTCGGGAAAAGAAATCACCAAGAAGAACAAATATGAGTCAGCAATGTGGGTGCTATTTTCACCAACGTGAGAAAAATATCGATTGTATGAGTGGAAGTATAGAGAAGATGGAAAGTCTATGAGGTGATTCTCATAAAATGGGCAGCAACATCTGGGTCTTTAAAAATGTGTTATGCAAAGAGAAAGTGGGCAGGGCAATGAAGAGAGTAACTATACAAGTTTGGGAGAAAATTATATTTGTCCACAGGCTAAAAAGCTTTGATTTCTTAATAAGTAAGTAAATAGAGTAGGAAATTTACAGGCCAAAATGGTTGAAAGGCAACTTGAAAAGAGAGAGCAGTCAAATTTATAGCTCCAATAAGAAAACACAGAATGAAACAAGATTTAAACAACAAGAGTTTTGACTATGAAATATTTAATCAGATATGTTGATTACTCCTCAAGAAAATTTTCAAAAGTGGCTATATCTGTGGTTAGTCCTGTTTTCTGGAATTGATGAGGTACAGCTTAGCACAAAAACTATAAGCTAAATAATACACTGATTTTTAAAAAATCCTGAGATTAATTTATTTTAAAAACTATGCTGAATGAGAATTCATTTTCTTGGAAACTTTATCATAACAATTTTGTCTTTCCTTTTATAGAAACAAGTAACAAAGAATGAAAATACAATATCCTCAGGAGAGGCAGGTGTTATATTTCAGACAATAGAAAGAATTTAGGCCAAAATAAATGCAATTAGCAGGAGAGGCAAGATGTAGCACTTCTATAATGGGCTTATTCCTATACATTTTAGCATTTCACATATTTTACAGGAGCCATGTGAATGAGTTTAGACTCATAGCCTGAGTAGAGCAATAAATAACTATAAAATAATGACCTTTCCTTGGAAACCAGAAATTTTGCAGATAGGCTGTTTGTACTGCTGGTGAGTCATTTACAAGTTTGGAAAAAAACATTACAAGTTTGGGAAAACCCAAAACCAATAGAAATATCTTAACTGGTTTATGAAGTGCATAAGAAATCTAATAAGCTAATTTTTTACAGAGTTATCAATACATTCTCTAATTTTGCCTGTGTTGCCTGTGTCTATGATGCTATATCTATGAAATCATTGCCAAGACCAACATCAACAAGCTTTTTGTCTGTTTTCTTCTAGAATTTTAAAGTTTCAGGTCTTATATTTAAGACTTTAATCCATTTTTAGTTGATTTTTTTTCTGTATGGTATAAAACAATGGTCCAACTTTATTCTTTTGCTTGTGGATATCCAGTTTCCCCAACACCAACTGAAACCATCTTCTCCCCATTGTGTATCCTTGGCTCCCTTGTTGAATTACAGTTGACCATATGTATGTACTTGGACTTATTTTTGGAATCTCTATTGTGTTCCTTTGGTCTATAAGTCTGCCTTTATGCAAGTACCATACTATTTTATTTAATACTAGTGGCCTGCTGCATGGATTCGTGCACATTGAAAGGAAGTTAATTAGAAGAAAGATTCGTGTGGTAATTATATTACTGCAAAACATTATATGTCAAAAATAGTATATATACTATAGCATTATAAAATTAAAATACAAAATATTTTAATATCACTATTCACCCCTTCTCTATAATAAAAGTGTCAGAGATGAAAGAAAATTAGTAAAATGTATATGAAAATAATATATAAATTGATTAATAAATAATAACAACATGATATAAAAACAACAAAGACATGATATGAAAATAACAAAAACCTGATATAAAAACATTGATAAAAACAATGATTGATAAATTGATTAATAAATAAACAACAACAACATGATATAACAACAACAAAGTGCCAACAGTTGGTCTTCAGATACATTCTGGCTTCACGTGCATTTGGCACCAGCAAGAGCTTTATATGTATCACACATGCGTGAGCCAACGTTTATTTTTAAATTGCCAGTGCGTGTCATATGTACCGGCCAGTGGGTTGGATGATCAGACGGACACATGGCCGGTCACTTAGCCTTTTATATATATAGACCAGAGGCCCTGGACATGAAATTTGTGCATGGGTGGGGTCCCTAGGCCTGGCCAGCAATCAGGGCCGGCTGGGGCCTTCCTTTGTTCTGTGCTGCCCCTGGTGGTCAGTGCACGTCCTAGCAAGTGGTCGAACTCCGGGTCTGTTGAACTCCCAAGGGGACAATTTGCATATTAACCTTTTATTATATAGGATAGTTTTGTCATATATTTTAAAAATCAGGCATGTGATGCCTGTTTTTCTTTTTCAAGATTCTTTTTGTCTATTTGGGATTTTTTTGTGGTTCCATATGAATTTTATAATTTTAAAAATATTTTTGTAAAAAATGTTATTGAAATTTTGATAGAGATTAAATTGAATCTGTGAGTCATTTGGACATCTTAAACAAAATTAGACAAGTGGGATAATATCAAACTAAATATCTTAAGCATAAGAAAGCAAACAATAAACAGAGTGAAAAGGCAAACTACAGAATGGGAGAAAATATATGCAAGCCGTATATTTGATAACGGTTAATTTCCAAAATATATAAGGAACTCCTGCAAATGAATAGCAAAAAACAAACAAACAAATAATATGATTTAAAAATAGACTGAAGACTCAAACAGACATTTCTCCAAAGAAGACCTGCAAATGGCCAACAGGTATATGAAAAGATGCTCAATATCACTAACAATCAGAACAGGTATATGAAAAGATGTTCAATATCACTAACAATCAGGGAAATGCAAATCAAAATAAAATGAGATATTATCTTACACCTTATTAAGATTGCTATTATCAAAATACCCAAAGACAATAAGTGTTGGCCTGGAACTCTTGTGTACTGTTGATGGGAATGCAAAATGGTGCAGCTGCTATGGAAAACACTATGGAGGTTCCTCACAAAATTAAAAATAGAAATATGATCCAGCAAGCCCACTTCTAGGTATTTATGCAAAAGAATTTAAATCAGGATTGCAAAGAGATAGCTGCACCCCATGTTCATTGAAGTGCTATTCACACTTGCCAAGAAATGGAAACAATCAAAATGTCAATCAACAGATGAATAGGTAAAGAAAACGTGGAATACACATACAATGAAATACTACTCGGCCTTTAAAAAAAGGAAATTCTAAAATATGTGACAACTTGGATGAATCTTGAGAACATTATGCCAAGGAAATAAGCCAGTCACAGAGGGACAAATATTGTATGATTTTATCTATATGAGGTATCTAAAATATTCAAATTCATAGGAGCAAAAAATAAAATATGTGTTTTTTAAATTTTCACATGAACATGGTATATGGAAAGTAAATGAAGCTAAGCGGTACTTGGACTGCACAGGAAGGTAACAGAAGACAAAGAAAAGTGGAGAGGGAAAAATGAACTTGAGGTTCTGCTCTGGACTGGGTGTTTTGCATTTGCCATCACATTTATTCTTCCTATCATTGAGCCAGTGTTTCTCCATAGAAACCACCTTGTATGGGTGACTTGATCCCTCGGCCAGTCCATGATACTGTACTAAAGAATCATTTGATCAGACTGTCAAACCTCAGAGGGAAGATAGGGGAGGGTGGGGGTAAAGGGGAGAGATCAACCAAAGGACTTGTATGCATGCATATAAGCCTAACCAGTGGTCATGGACAACAGGGGGGTGGGGGCATGCATGGGGAAGGGTTTGGGATGGGAATGGGGGGATGAGGACAAATATGTGATACCTTAATCAATAAAGAAATTAATTTTTTCAAAAAAGAATCATTTGTCTTAGGGGACATGCTCTTCTCCTTACACCGTATTGGGAATATGGCCGTGACAAAAATGCTCCTTCATCATGCAAAGGAGGGGAGAGGAGGAGGTGTTTCCTTAAGTATTTACTGCCAGCTGAAACTTTCTTTTCACAAACACTGGCATTGTAGAGTGGGGATGATGGATGTTCCTTTCAAATTACTGAAGATACTGAGGATAACTGACCTTGCTATGAATCCCTAATGGCTGCAAACATTTTCTGTGCAGATGCAGTAGTAACAGGTCTCTGAATGTCACAGATACCTACCTTTCAGCACTGAATCTGAAGTCCCTTCCAGGGAAACAGAAATGGCCCAAGGCTCTGATGGCAGCCCCAAGGACTCTACTCTCCGATTCTGAGAATAGGGGAAAAGAAACAACAACAACAACAACAAAAAAAAAAAAAAAAAAAAAAAAAAAAAACAGGAAAAGTTGGATTCAGAAGAGAATCTATGAATTTATCTATAAAAGAAGAGAATTTAGAATAGAATCTTGCATAAAGCACAAATTCAGTACAAACAAGCAAAGGAAGAAAAAATGATAAATAAGCATTTTCTTTCTCATGTTAAGAATATATCATGATTAGCACATTGAGAGAAGAGAGGAACATTATTACAGAAAAATGTGGAGCAGGGCAGTGAAGAGGAGAAAGGAAAGCCAAGTTTGTAGGAGAGGACAGTGGCATTCTGTGCTGACAGATACTAAGGAAAGCAAGGTCAAGAGAAGAAAGCAGGAGAGAAATGGGTGAGATCAAAGTGCAGGTTTACAAATGTGGACTTCAGTCCTGTGGCCTCTGTCCCTCTGCATACATGTCAGGAGATGCATTTTTAAAAAAATATATTTTACTGATTTTTTTACAGAGGGATAGAGAGAGTTAGAAACATTGATGAGAGAGAAACATTGATCAGCTGCCTCCTGCACACCCCCTACTGGAGATGTGCCTGCAACCAAGGTACATGCCCTTGACCAGAATCAAACCTAGGACCCTTCAGTCCGCAGGCTGACACTCTATCCACTGAGCCAAAAGGTTAGGGCCAGGGGTTGCATTTTAAAAGTAAAGAGTGGAAAGCAGATTTAATTAGGTTATTTTACTTTATTTTCTTCCATAACTTTAGTAAATACAGAAAAGATAAAATAGAAACAGAGGGCATTGCGATTGAAATTAGAATTAAGCAGTGAAACCTCTTTTTAATGATTTACTTAACCACCTATGAGAGAAATCATTTAAAATAACATAAAACTGGAAAACAATAAAGATAAAAACCCTGCAAAACTATAATGCAGATGTGATGGCATGAATTTCCTCATTAGCATATAAAATGACTTCTTCAAATATAGTTCTACCTCTTTGAGAGGGTCAGATTTCTGAGAATATACTAGAAATCTACTTCAAGAATTTTCTTGGGGAGGAAAATTATCCAAATTGTATTTTCACTCTTAATCAAAATGTGGGCATCCATATGAAGCAGAAGGAAAGCAGGCCATGAAGTGGAAGGAGGATGACAGAAGTCAGGAGAAGTTCTAAGTGCAGCAAATGTCACTCAGGGGGTACTCTGTAAGTATGTACCATGACAATGGAATCTGCACTGAGTACATGCTACCAAACTTTAAGGATCGTTACCTGTGAACAAGTTACCTGCTTATCCAGAAAAATGAGCTGTGGCTGTACTGGAAGTTCTTTCCCCACTTCTCCATCTGAAGGCTGGACTAGGACTGAAAGAGCATAGGGCCGAGTATATATCGAGTTCTCAGTTTTAAAATTGCTTGTATTTCTGGCACATGTAAAACAAAATGGAATACAGCCATAAGATTACAAATATTACTGTAGTAGTGATTGCCAAAATCCATTACTAGCAGTGAAAATATCTGCCTTTGAATCTAGAAAATAATACCCTTTGTAGTGAACATTACATTGTAACTGAATAAATAATAATTATGTCTTTATTTAACACTAGAGGCCCAGTGCTCAAATTCGTGCACAGGTGGGGTCCGGCCAGCCCACCCCAATGGTGGCTGATTGGGTTGGGCTGGTGGGGGGAGGGGATGCGGAAGGTAGGCCACCCCCACTCCCAATAAGGGGGGGGGGTCGATCGGGAATGGGGATGGCTGGGAGGGGGCCACAGGCGGTTGGCCAGCTGGTCCCACCCCTGATCTGAAGGGGGGATGATCAGGGATGGAGCCAGCCAGGGGGAGGGGCTGCCACAGTGTGCATCATAGTGACCAGTTGTTCCAGTCATTCCAGTTGGTCCATCATTCTGGTTGCTTGGTTTTTATATATATAGATTTTTGCTGAGCCATGGTAAAGAATGGACTGGGTGTGAGGGGATGAGGGCTGAAGCGCTAATTATGAACTTATATTTTTATCACAGTTTAATGATAGAAGCCCCCCAAAGACCCCAGTGAAGGAATTTTTAAGATTATAAGACTTAGACAGGTGGGGATGTGTTCAGTAGTATGCCAGTGAACCAGCTCTCCCCTCAAAGACCCTGATGCCTAGTGTTTTCCAGTTTTCATGATGTGAATACTTTCTCCATGGCTGATTCTGGTACCATGATGACATCACTGGGAGCTGAGATGAGATGCCTGAGAGCAAAGCCCCAGCACAGCTGTTAGACATGGAATAGCTCACTTAGTCCTCACAACAGTCCTTCCATACTTGTCATCTCCATGGTGTGCTCGCACTAAATAGGTTCAATAACCATGGAATTAACTGATTTTTTAATTTTAATTGAATGAAGACTTTGGGGAGAATAATACTCATAATTAATATATGCTGAGTACTAACTGTGTACCAGGTACTATTCTAAGCTTTCCTTGTATAAACTCACTGCATCTTTAAAATGACATTATGAGGTAGGTATTCTTATTTATACACTAGAGGCCTGGTGCACAAAATTCGTGCATGGGTAGGGTCCCTAGGTCTGGCTGGCAATCAGGGCCGATCTGTGGGGCGATTGGCGGGGCAATCGGAGGGCCCCCACTGGCACCCGCCTTGGCTGGCCTGGGGCCTGTGGGCTGGGGGAGAGCTCCTGTGTTGAGTGTCTGCCCCCTGGTGGTCAGTGCACATCATAGCAACCAACCGTTCGGTCGATTTGCATATTAGACTTTTATTATTTAGGATGGAGAAACTGAGGTCCAAAAAGACTAAAGTAACCTGCTAAAGGTCTTACAAATAGTACGTGCATGACCAAGGTCTAGAGCAATTTACCAATGAGCTATATTGTTTTTCAACCCTTTCAAGCACATTAATTGCTGATGTGACTTAACAATAAAATAGAATAAATAAAATTGTTATATAATTCATGATACCTTAAAATATGTTTTTCCAAGAGCTTTGGTATTTTTGATGACCAAGTTAGCTTTATTAAAAGAACATTATAGCCCTAGCCAGTGTGGCTCAGTTGGTTAAGTGTCGTCCCATGCACCAAAAGGTCACCTATTTGAATACCAGTCAGGGCACATGTCCAGGTTGCCTGCTCAATCCCCAGTAGAAAGCATGCAGAAGGCAGCTGATAGATGTTTCTCTCTTATTGATGTTTCTCTCTCCCTCTCTCTTTCTCAAATTAATAAAAACATATTTAAGAAAAGTAACATTATAGATTATATATCTACTAGAGGTCCGGGTGCACGGGATTCATGCACTGGTGGGGGGCCTGGCCTGCGGGGATAGGCCCGCTGTGGGAGCGCCACTCATCAACGAGTGATTGTGGACCCAACTTCTGAGGAGCAGCTCCCACTGTGGGAGCGCACTGACCACCAGGGGGAAGCTCCTGCATTGAGTGTCTGCCCCCTGGTGGTCAGTGTACATCATAGTGACTGATAGGGTCGTTCTGGTCGTTCGCCCTTCAGTCACTAGGCTTTTATTATATAGGATTGCCTCATCAAGCCTATTATGTACTATCCTATCTAATAAAAGAGTAATATGCAAATTGACCATACCTCTGCTACACCCACAAGCCATGCCCAGCAGCCAATCAGGAGCGAGTATGCAAATTAACCCAACCAAGATGGCTGCAGCCATGGAGTGAGGAGGAGGTTTGGGTTTCCCTGGCAATGGAGGAAGCCAAGCTTCCCGTACACCCTGGCCAGCTGTGGACTCCACTCAAGGCTACAAAGTTTCAATTATAGAAGGTAAATAAATCCCAACAAAAATGGCTGTGGCCATTGAGCAAGCAGGAGGCTTGGGTTTCCCCGGTGATGGAGGAAGCCAAGCTTTCCACCTGCCCTGGCCTGCTCTAGCCTCCGTTCAAGGCTATAAAGTTTCAATTGTAGAAGATAAATAAATCCCAGATACCAGGGCTTCTGCTTGGGTCGCCGGGGAGCATGGCCGGCCTGCAAACCACCACAGGCCCCTCACCCAGGCCACCCCACGCCCCAAGGGAACCCCCATCCTGATCGGGGACACCCTTCAGGGCAAACCAGCCGGCCCCCACCCGTGCACCAGGCCTCTATCCTATCTAATAAAAGAGTAATATGCAAATTGACCATCACTCCAACACACAAGATGGCTGCCCCCATGTGGACACAAGATGGCCACCACAAGATGGCCAGCAGGGGAGGGACCAGGTCTGCAAGGGAGGGTAGTTGTGGGCGATCAGGCCAGCAGGTGAGGGTAGTTGGGAGGGATCAGGCCTGCAAGGGAGGGCAGTTGGGGGCGATCAAGCCTGCAGAGAAGGGAAGTTGGGGGGGGGGACCCAGGCCTGCAGGGGAGAGCAGTTAGGGGTGACCAGGCTTGCAGGGGAGGGCAGTTAGGGGCAATCAGGTTGGCAGGGGAGCAGTTAGGCATCAATCAGTCTGGCAGGGGAGTGGTTAGGGCAGCCGGGGGCAAACTACGTGCGCGGGCCGGATCCGGCTGTTCTATCCAGTTCTCTTGCTCTCCCCTCCGCTCCTTTACTTTGAATGTATATTAGTTCACACAAACACTCCATCCATGCTTTTGTTCCGGCCCTCCGGTCCAGTTTAAGAATCTATTGTGGCCCTCGAGTCAAAAAGTTTGCCCACCCCTGGGTTAGGGGGTGATCAGGCTGGCAGGCAGAAGTGGTTAGGGGCAATCAGGAAGGCAGGCAGGTGAGCAGTTGGGAGCCAGCAGTCCTGGATTGTGAGAGGGATGTCCGACTGCCCGTTTAGGCCCGATCCTACCGGGATCAAGCCTAAACGGGCAGTCGGACATCCCTCGACGGGTCCCAGATTAGAGAGGGTGCAGGCTGGGCTGAGGGACACACAACCCCCCGTGCACAAATTTCGTGCACCGGGCCTCTAGTACATCATAGACATGTAACAGATTTTTAGCAATTAAATGGAAATATAAAAGATAAACATCATATATCACTTATCCTCTATACAACTTAAGTCAGGTCTAACAAAGAATTTTTGATTTTTTTAAAAAAAAGTAGCTTATCCTGCCATCAATTAAATGCTTGAATCAGATACTTTATTCCCAACCTTTTATTTTAATTTGTGTATGTGTGTGAGGATAAAAGAATAAATTATTTATTTGACATGAAAGGTGTATGTCAGATAAAAGTGACAATCAACCCTAGAAAGAGGAAATACAGTGGATCATGAACTATGAAGTTTCTGTAGGAAGCAATTTCCCTCCCCCCGAGAATTCTGGGAGATGGGGCAGAGTAGTCCTAAGAGCCCCCTTTGGTCATCTCCCAGCTAAGGCTCTGACCTGTGTTACAGATACAGTTGCTCACTGGAAATTGAACATACAATAGTCCCATCACCATTTATTAGTTTGCTTAACCTGAGTGGGCAATCCCCCCTTATAATTTTTTTAAAGGGAATAATTTAAAACAGATTTTTTTTAAAAAAAAAATCTATGCTATTAATTCTATTCTTCTATGGGTCCCAGGTTATTGGAAAATTCTAACATTGTTACCAGCTCCTATTTCTCCCCTAACCTAGTTCTTAAATGCTTTCTGGTGCGGGACAGAATTTAGGCCAGCAGCGTGGGCTAAAGAAACTGAAAGGCTCATCAAAATCTTGACACAAGAACACTGATGTCTGCAGACGAAGGGACGGGAACCAACTGCCTGAACACCCGCTGAAAGGCCTGCCCCTGACACACTTTAAAGTTTATTGTGAGCAAACATCTCTTATTAAATGTAAACAGCATCTCACTGGAGGTCAGAGACTTGCTGCTACAGCATATCCCAAGGTAATACCACTTTAAGCTCCACATAAACTCTTAAACAGTTTCTATCCTAAAACCTGACCGTAGGTGGTACAGTTTTTTACGATATGTTATAATAGTGCAATAAATCTGTTAGCTTAAAATCGAATCTCCGTGGCCTTTTAGAGAAATCATCATTAAATGCAGGGTCCTGTTAATGATGCCATCGAAGTGAAATTGTTTAATCTGCTAAGGGGGTGAAAGGTCACCAAATGAATTTTTTATAATACATCAACTTGACACGCAATAGGGAAAACTGTAATAGATAAAAGCAAAGGAAAAGGGCACTGTCTTCTTCTGATAGGTCAATAGCAGCCAAGAGAGTCACTCATCCACTTTCCTTTCACGATGGGGCTCCTTTTGCATTTAATATGGACACCCAATTAATACCTCAGCACCACAGACAACCTCATTTTAGGTGACTTATAGCAATTTCTCCCCCTTCCCTGAAATGAAAGTGATCACAATACATCATAGCATTGTGCGAATTAACGTTAATTGATTCAAGTTACCAAGCAATGATGGGCCACTTATATAATCTAGGCGTTATTGGGTGCTAGAAGGGATGGAGGGAAGATTAGATTCCAGTGTCCGTTGCTGTGACGACGGGAGTCACCTGACACCTTGTTAGACAGTTGTAAGGTTCTATTGCTGGCCCCAGTGGGGTCGTCAGTAAACTGGAGTGATGTCCAAACATCATTATACGCTGCTCCGATATTAAAGCAAAGGGATTAGCAACTTATTGCAAGCAACCTGGATTTGTCATTGTGCTGTCCTTATCCAATTTCCAACCACTAATGTGACTGTAGCCTGCGGGCAGAAAGACCTACAGCCAAACTTTAAAAAATGGGGGAGGAAAGTTCCCTCTAATTCCTCCCACTTCTAACCACTAGTTAACAGCTTCCAACACCCAGTCAAGTATGTGAAAGAATCCCCCCACCCCTTTCAAGGCTAAGTGTAAACTAAAAGAAAGATAAAGAGAATTCAGAAATTTCCCAATTCAGAAATCACCACTATGCACTTCAACCCTTGCTTTTCAATTTGCCAGATCCAAACTGCTAACCCTCTAAAGGGGTGGGTTCGGGGGACTATTTATATTTGCATGACAAATCCAGTAAACAAATAAACAAGTAAATCCTATTGGTGAAGGCTGGCTCTGGGCAAGACCTAAAGTGCAGGCATTGTGAGTGGGGGTTGGGGGGTAGAGATACTTCCTCACTCCCTTTGCCTCTTCAACATTACTAAATCAGGTTCTTATAAAAGAGCCCCATGTTTTAATGAAGTGTGTCAGGGTGTCCTGAGCATTTTCCATCATTTATTAAATTATGCCACTACAACCCCACACAATTTAAAATTTATGAATTGTTTATTTATGGAATTTTTTATTAAATATTTTTGGACCACAATTGACCACAGTTAACTGAAACCTCAGAAAGCAAAACCATGAATAAGAGGGGACTACTGTATTTTATAATCCTATGTCCCCTATCAAACTCAGCCAGATGCCCTTAGCTGCTGTGAACCTCTGAGAGAGAAGAAATGTTTTATGATCCCAGTGTTTCCTTCCTTCATGATAGCATAGTGTTTCCAGACCTGGCACATTGCAAGCACCCAGTACATATTACTATAGTAACCCTAAGACAGATCAGTACCCACCATGCACTACTTCTGCTCTTAGGTCTTTAAGCGCCTCTGGAAAGCCACCACCTATCTTGGCCTGGCTAACTTCAAGTTTTGGCACACTCCTCAGGTGGTGTGCTTACTGCTATGCTCTAACACTTATTACTAAACTCTTGAGGGTCTTTGGAATTATTCAATTCAAATTGAGATTTGAGATTTGAGTAACCTAGGTGTGGGTTGCAGTGTGCCAGGGGTATGTACAGACACAGAGTAAACACAGCATGTCTTCCCACAAGGTCAAATCAGAGGTCAAAACCTAAGTATTTTAGTTAGTACATCATTTAAAATAATATTTTATAATAAATCCAGCATAAATATCTGGAATAATGGAAACTCTGAACACGTTTTTAAGATCATACACAATATTTTTTATATTTTCAACTTGTATTGGGGTGTTGTAGCAATCAAATTCAGACAAGGAAAACAAATCACTCAAGATTTTTCTGATGAATGGGATTTAATACAAGATATTGGTTGCATGAGAATATTAGAATGGCAAAGAAGCCAAGCAGGTTACATTTCAATATTTTCAATTAGTACGTAATGATCATTTATTGCACATGGCACTGTGCTTCCGTACTCTTGGGAATGTAATAGTAAGTTCAAGCCTTGAATACCTAATAAATATTATAACGATAAAAATGTACTCAAGCCAATTTTACAAAAAACTAAATTAATGGTTAAGCAGTAACACTGAATCAGTGATATCTTTGTAGTAGATATAGAATAATGAGATTTAATACAACATCCTTATTAAATAGTTGCATAAATGTGTTGTTTTTTGCCTACCCATTCATTTTAAAATCTCTAAATTTTCATATGAGCCATATAATTTTTGGACATAATAGCAGTTCAATTAATGTTTGTGTAATATAAAACATTAAGCTTTCATAAGTCTTTATTATATTTACCTACAACTTCACCATCTGTACCAATAAATATAAATTACTTGATTTTAAGGTAGTGTGGTTCGATTTTGGAATTAGAAGTACATGTGTATGTGGGTGGGAAACTGCTGGATACAGATATGTTAACAGCAGCAATGGATTACAATTAACATCGCATTTATAAGGAAAGTAGCAGAAAAAAATATGCAGAAGTAGAATCAAACATTTAGTGGTCCAGGGCCATTTAGTATAAGAACAATTGTCCCTAAGGGCATCACTGCAGAAACAGGGCTATAGAATAAATGATAGCTTTGCTAATGGCCATGAATCATCAATAAAAATGTGAATGATATACATTATTTTCCATTTAATAAGGCTGGAAAATGTGTGTTTTTTTTTCAAGTTTAAGAGATTAAAGCTTTTTAAAAATATAGTGATAAAAGGAGCAATTTTTAATTAAATGGAAATTTTTCTTATGCAGAGCATCTCATTTTCCCACAAAGCCACATATATGAAATACCATTATGACAATTTTGCCATCCACTTAACTTAACAAAGTGGTGAACAGAAGAAATGGTGCAGAAACATTCTTTGACAATGAAGCCATGGTTTTGCCATGAAGGAGGAAAGAGACAAGCTGGCCAGTATAGCAATCTCTTCCTGGACGAGAATTCTGCCAGTCTTAGGAAGAATATCCTCCCCTATTGAGAGAAAGATTTTGCTTTTGCAAACTCCAAATAGCTATTTCCTACAAAGCAGGTGCCCAGGGGGCCTGGAGAAGATGCTAAAGGAGAATGAGTGCCAATAGACTCGTCTCACCGATGGTCTCTCCTAGTTTTCTTCTCTGTCTCGAGTCAGCTTCATAGCTTGCTCCTTACACAGAACAAGGGAACTTAAAAGGCTATTCACATAATAGGTATAAAAACATACAGATACATACTCCCAGAGTGTCATGCTCACCCTCAGTATGTCTGGTTTCAGAGCACAAGGTTTGTGGCAATGTCATAGAGAAGGAGCTTTGTGTGAGAGGGCATATTCGTTTTCTATTGCTGCATAACAGATCACACAAATTTGGTGCCCTAAAATTACACAAATGTATTATCTCTAGGTTGTGGGTTAAGAGCCCAGACAGGCTTGATTAAATTCAATGCTTGGGTGGAGGCTTTGGGGAAGAATCCACTTCTGAATGCATTCAGACTGTTGTAGAGTTTATTTCCTTGTAATTATAGAATTGAGGTCCCTATTTCCTTGCTGGCTGTTAGCCAATGTCTACTTCCTATTCATGGAGCCCACCTTCTTTTTCTCATGTGTTCCCTTCCATCTTAAAAGTAGCGACCCTTCAAGTCCTCTCACACGGTGACAATCTCTGCCTTCTTATTTGCCACAGCAGGAGAAAGGGCTCACGTGATCCTATTCATAGGTTCCTGGGATTAGGATAGCAAGTCAATGGGAGGTCACTTTAGAAATTCTGCCAACCACTAATAGCTTTGGCATTTCAATAGCTAAACTTCCACTAAAACATAAATGTATTTCATTTTACCATATGACAAAGAATATTTTTTAATGAAGCAGTAGAAGGGGGGAGAAGAAGAGAAAAAAGGTAAAGAAATTTGAGAGCAAAAATCAAGTTGCCACCAAAAGAAAGAGAAGCAATATAAAATGTATCCTTCCAGAATTTCAGATAAAAGACAAAATATAGAACTAAGACCCCCATGAGGAAACCCTAGTTTAAAAAAAAAAACAGATTGAACATAGGTATATCTCTGTTCCCTCTACTTCACTGAAATTACTTAAAATAAGAAAAATGAATAAAAATAGTGTAAGTCAAAAAGGATAAAGGAGCCAGGAGGAAACTGAGAAACTTACAACAGAGGCCAACAAAGTTTTGAAAGATGGGAAACAGGTTCATGGAACTGACCAAGCCAAGCGAGGATGCTTAAATCCAGATGCCTCTAGATAAACACCAGGGGAGCCCAATTCTTTGCTGTGCATTATTTTAATTAAAAAGTAGATAGCTTCTCATTTCTCCCCACAAAACAGACATTGGTAGCTTTTTGAAAGCAGGAAATAGTCCTCCTGAAAAGTACTGTAGATATTTGATATGGCCTCAATCTGTTGAAATGCACAAATTCCATTAACAATAGTGCTTGGTGCTTTTTCACTGAGAGCCCTGTGTCCCTAGACTAATTTCTGCTGTCTCAAAGTCAATTCATTAGGTTGTTAATGTATGATCAAAGTTGAAAGAACAGGACTGGCCTTGGGGCCTACACAGGGCTTCAGGGTTGTTTACCATACTGTGCATTTCTTAGGACCATGGGAAACCTTGCTAATTCTCACTTAATCACTTAGGAGAAAGCATTTCTCATTCTGCAGATATTTATTCAGGTATTCTTAAGAAGCAGCCTGTCCTTATCTTCATATTATTTGCTTTTTAGCCTTATGTCTAAATTTTAAGAAAATTTTTCTTAACATACTAGAGGAATAGAGAGAAATGGGGGATATAATACATCCCCACAGTAAAATGATGCAATAATATATATGGTTTCTTATTAAATCAGAAATATCTGATTCAAAGTGAAAACACAGTGGCTACAACAGATTGTGGGCAATAAAGGCAATCTTTTTCTGAAGCCATCTCACGTCCTTATGATAAAATGATGTCCAAACACATATGTGCATGTACCTAAACTTGTTCTCAGTCTGCTCTCTTTGCTGGGTTTCCTCTGTTATACTTCCATTGCTTTTACTCTCTGACATTTCCCTCCTTCTAGTAAAAAGCTAAATATTCACTGAGACTTTTTAAAATATATAATATAAAAATCAGTCATTGTTAAATGTCAACCTATTAGAAAAGCTCAGTATGGTAAAATCTAAATAAAATTTAGCAATGGACTAGCTCTTTTTCTCTCTAGTCACTCATACATCTAATACACTAAAAGAACTGAGAGGGATCTAAATGAAATTGGGCTAAAGGAAAGAAACCATATTTAAATATAAGCTAGTATGCACTAGCATAATTTTTTCAGATTCATGATTCTTATATTATTATACATGATATCATAATAACATCAATAACATATTGAAGGGTTGGTGGTTGGTAAAACTATCTAAGATTTAATAGATTTTGTACAATCATGCAACCAGGAGCATGCTTCAATTCTAAGCCAACAGTTCCCCAACTCTTCAACCAGAATCCAGAAAAAATGCTTGAGTTTTCTTTTTATATCTTCCATACATATAAATGTACTGTAGGAAAGAGGAACACCTATCTCCATTGTAAAGATATAACATATAATACAAAAACACTAGCTAAGCTTTCGTATAAATATGTTGCTCTGTGTATAAAAAGGCAATCAATGTATTAGTTGAATATGCCTCAGATGTAAAGATATTATTTTTTGCTTTTTACTTTAGAATAACTTGCACATTCATTGGAGAGACTGTACAGGAGTAACTTATTTATTAGCATTACCACATATAAGATGCAAAAGCAGCAACAGCAGCATAATCTAAAAGAATATGAATGCTCTAATATGTCACTGAGTAATATAGCTCAGAATCTGAATAAGTTTCCTATTTCAGGGAACCAACATCACCTCAACATCTGCATGGGTTTGAGCTTATATTTCCAGTGGCAGGACAAGTTTATAGGGATTACCCATGTTGCTCATGGTGAGTTCTCTACAGCCAAGCAGCAGGCATTTGTGAGGTGGTTAGTTTTATATACACTGAGTGGCCAGATTATTATGATCTCTGAACGCATAATAATCTGGCCATTCAGTGTATATCCTATATAATAAAAGGCTAATATGCAAATTGTCCCCTCGACCAGGAGTTCGACCAGCAGGCAGGCCAGCCAACCGCCCATGTTCTCTCCCCCTGGCCAGGCTGGCCAGACCCCACCCATGCACGAATTCATGCACCTAGCCTCTAATATATATACGCGTTCAGAGATCATAATAATCTGGCCACTCAGTGTATGTTTTCTAAGCACTATGCCAAGTTCACATTGTCTCTCAGGTTCTTTTGTATCGGCTAAAAAAATGGAGCTTGGGACTCCAACAGTCTTGACTTCATGGCAGATGCCGTAGATGAACTTGGGCTTCATTCCTTTGCTAACGTAGTCTATAAAATTGAGAGTAATGTACCCCTGCCTTTCCTTAACATGTGCTTCACAGACTTCAGTTATTAAGATCAGGGAAACTTTTGGTAAATTTACTTCTGAAATGTGTATTGAATGGAAATCTAGTGGAGAACTTCAAAATACAAGCTTATAGAGTCAGAATAACATAGCGTAAAGTATTCTACAGATCCTACAGAGGCCTGTGCCAAGAACATGTTTGGCATCATTGATGCTCCTGCCTCACACAATTTGACAAAGGTGTCCTTTCAGAACTTTATAATCCTAGATTAAATAAAGCCCAATCAGGTTCATAGCTTCAGCCTAGTAAACTCTTGATCATCACTCCATTTTCCAAAGTATAAGTATTTCACTAGTACCTACAGGCAAAATTACTATCATCTCTCTCCCTCGGGACTGAAGTTTTAGCTCATAACTCTATGGAATGGTGATAGGTCCTGTTTTTGTTCATATCTGTTTCACCTAGCCACCCCAGAATCTAGCCTACTGCCTAAATTCATTGCACTAATAAATGATCAAATGAAGTGAAAACAAGTGGCTTTAGAAAAATCTCTTCCTACATGCTTTTCACTTTAAAGTACCAAAATATAATGTCTTTGACTACCTAAAGAATAGAATAATCATAAATACAGAGATAGATTTCATAGAGAATTTTTAAATTGAGAATTTAAGTCTACAAATGGCTCCTTAAGTTTTTATTCTTACCTAAAGAAACAGAAAGATGACATAATTCAGTATAGATTGACATATACAATATGTACCCAAGAAATGAGCCCCAATTTAAGTTATTATAATTAATACTTACCCATAGCCAATGACTCCCCCTGAGTGAGTCACCAGTAAGGCTCCAATAGGCATATTCAGCATACTCTCTAGTACTCCAGTCTGTTGAGCGGTGATAACCTGGTGAGCCAAATTCTGTAATTTGTCGCTAGATAAGGATGGAATCAGTCCAGTGCTCCTTACTGTTGGCAGATCACCAATTTCAATGACCATCACTTTTGACATAGTTTCCATGTTGGTTGGTGGGGGGACCTTGTATGAGTTCATTTCCATCATGAGAGGTCTACGTTGACCAGCTCTATAATAACTGGTACAAGGTACAGTTGGGCAATTGCGCTTTCTTTTTGCTCTACGGTCAGCAATGGCCTTTAAGGTTGCTTCATTGCCAGGCATATCATAAATAAATCTAATTTGGTCTTGGCTAATCTGTAAGAATTCAGTTAGTCTTTCAAGGGTCACCATTTCCCAGCCTTTTTCTAGGACTGAAAATAGCACGGTGAAGGCCAAATGAATGGAAACACCTGAGTGTATTTCAACACGCTCCTCTCCTTGTAGAACAACATACAAGAGGTTATCCATGATGCTGAAATAGTTGGAACCAACAGACTCATCCAGCAATGAGGAAGTTGATTGACCCAGAATAGGTGGGATGAAACTTTCCCCTAAGAAAACATGGGGGCTCTGGAGTTCATGGTAGAATATAGCCAACAGAAGTTTGGAGGTACTTTTGTTCCCCAACAGAAAAAAACGCAAAACATGAGGAGTCTGATCCACAAAGCAGACCTTGGTGGTTTCCCTGGTGGGTAAAATGGAATAGAAAGTAGACACAGACCCTGAAGTAGAGCAGAACGTATTGGCATTTGCGCTACTGAAGGTGTCAACAAAACCACTAGTCACAGAAACAACAGGATATAACTTCCTCATTGCCCAAGTGGCATTAACAATGTCAAGAATTAAGATCACTTGGTCAGTCTGTTTGCAGATGTAGCCTTGTATCAGGGATCGGTATGTGCATTTCTGTTCTTCTCTAAATGTACCTATAAAATAAAGGAAAATAAACAGGTGACATATGAACCACAATTGCTCAAAGATGATTTGCAATCCATCACATTAATCATCATCTGTAACCACATGAAACATTTTTTGAACACTTCAGTGTGCTATAGACCGAGAATGCAAAGAAATCTTGGGCAAAATATTAAAGACACATACATTAAATAACAGCTATTTAATGTAATTTAAATGTATGTGTTATATAATAAATGTAATTTAAAGTTAATAATGGCTGTAATTGCTAAGTGTAAAAACAGTGAATACACAAAATAATTAAGAAAAAGGAAATGATCACTAAGGTTTCCATAGTGAACAACAAAAATAAAACAAACAGGAGAGAACAGGGTAATACTTGAGTCAATGGGTAAAGACGTAAATTAAGGGAGCTGGAACAGAAAATGTATGGCGACATATTAAAAATGAAGAGGTATATTCTGACCAGATTGTGAAAGAGTTTGGATATCAAACTATATAATTTTCTCATACTTCCTTTTTCTGTAAATGAAGAGTAAAGAAATACCAGAAGAGAGGAAAAAGTAATAATTTGGGGAGAGTTGGGTGTAATCAGGATAATGAAAATATTTAAAAAACAGCATTATCCATTATCCCACCATTCCTAATCTTCCTGTCTATGAACCTAGAGTAGTTCTTGTTCTGAATCCAGAGATAAATCTTCCAGCAAAGAATTCCTTTGATTTAAAATTGATATTAAGAAAATTGTCTTGTATTGTTTTCTAGATTTTTGTACTTGCCTTATTGCAAGTTCATCAATGTTGCCTAAGAACTGCAGCAACAAATAAAAACTCAAATTACTACTAATGAAGGATCTACTAAATATGAGCATGATATCTCCTCCTATATCCTTCTTTCCACATGATATGGTTAGAAATTTGTGCCAAAGCTGCCTCTATATCAATAAATTTAATTACCAAAAAGTGGCTGTAAAAGTAGGGCACGTGGTTTACTTGTGCCTCACACTAATAGCAACAGTAGTCAAAATTATAAGGGAAATTGTTAAATACTTTAAACTAAATCATAATAAAATTTTAGCATACCAAAATGTGTGGGATGCAGTAAAACAGTACTTCGAAGGAAATTTGTAACGTTAAAAGAGTTGTCTAAAAATAATTTCTTATTCCATTATCCCAATGCCTTTTTAAAAAAACAAAGCAAACCATCAGAAGTAATAATAAAGTAAATAATAAATATAAAAGCAGAAATCAATGAAATAGAAAAGAAACAAACAAAATCAGAGAATGTGAGCAAAGCTATAACTTGTTTCTTAGAAAATATCCCCAAACTGAATAACCCTTCACTAGATTACTCAAGACAAAAAGAAAGAGAACAGAAAACACCATTCCAAGAATTAAAGAAGGATTAATATTACAGACCCTGTGGATGAAGATTAAGAGATCATTACAAACTTTCTGCCAACAAATTCAACAATTTAGATGAAATAGACAAATTTCTTGAAAACTGACATAAAACACAAAATTTGAATTGTTCTGTCTCTTAAAGAAATCAAATTCACTAAATTGGAATATAAATTATTATTAATTAAGCACATAAACACCATAAACATAAAATCTAGGGAAAAGTAATATTATTAATTATCCAACACACCTCTGTATTACTTTTTTCCTATAGTTTTGTTGCACACTTTTGTGGATCTCTTATACCTGACAACAATGTTGTAATATTTTCTATAGGGATAATAGAAAGATAATTCAGTCATTTCTTTAATCTGGTTGATTGACATTGTTGTTGTTGTTTTTATCACAATAGTTTAGAAGAGTTCCTTTCAGCTTCACAACTCATAACTGGTAATATATAATGTTTAAAATTGTTGTCAAATACAGAAAATTTCCTGGAAAGGTTTTCTCATGTATGAGCTATAATATTTGAATAAATTTGCACAGAGTAATTTTTATGACACTGTCATTTAAAACATACTTCTCTTTCACTTCTCATGTTCTTCTAAGTCCTTAGGATTCATTCACATCACAGAGTGACCTAGGGCCTTGTTCCTGTGTGTCACAGCATTGTCAGTTGACATGGGTGGCTAGTAAGAACTTTAGATAGATGTGATTGTGAACCACAAAAACCACATTCTATTAAACTTACATCAAATGAATATCCAATTCAACTTCCCTTAGCTAGATCCTAAAAGTGCTTGTGGCTACTCCACTGCCACCCAACCTCCTAGTACTATGATGGAGAATTTAGAGTGGAAAGAGTATTATTTCAAATTTTACTTAAAATATTTAATTTTAAAAATTTTACAAAAACATAGGGCTATACAGACATATTGCTAGGATTCCTTTTGGAGTCTTAGAAGTGGCCCATGTAAGTGAGAACCCTGAAACCTAAACTTGATCAGCTTCATGGGACTTCCCTGAAACCTCAGTCAGCTGTGTTGTGGAGAGCAAATGCACTCATGCCTTGGGTATGTCTAGTGAGATGGCATGGACAAATAGGATGGCTGGGTTCACTGAAGCTTGGGTTTCTGCCAAGAAGGGACAGAGGGTCACAGGTATTAAAGATATTTGCAAATGTCTATATAGATAAAAAGCCAGTGACCAGAACACAATAACAACCAGTTTGACTGGTCGCTATGATGCCCACTGTGGCCAGCAAATCAGCCTGATGCGGGGGTGGGGCCAGCTGGCCAACCTCCCTTGGCCCCTCCCCCAGATAACCCCGCCCCTGTTCACCCCCACTACCCTAATAGGGAGTGGGGCCGGCAGCCAACCTCCTGCAGCCCCTACCAGTTGGCGCCCCATTCAGGGGTGGGGCCAGCCGGCCCACTGCCCACAGCCCCTCCCCATGGCAAGCCCCACTCCCAATCAGCCCCCACCACCCCAGTTGGCCCTCGGCCCCTCCCCCCAGCCAGCTCTGCCCCTGATCACCCCCCCACAAACCAATCAGAGGTGGGGCTGGCTGGTCAACCTCTACCGGCCCCTACCCCGGCCGCTGACCCCCAATAGGCTGCCCCAACCCAATCGGGGGTGGGGCCCGCCAGCCAATCACCAGCCGCCTGTCCCTCCAGCCAGCCTGGCCATGATCGGCCAGTGGCTGGCCAACCTCCCAGCGTCTCCTCCTCCCAACAAGCCTGGCCCTGATCCTCCCCGATTGGGACCAGTCTGGCCGGACCCTACCCATGCACGAAATCGTTCACTGGGCCCCTAGTCTAATTATAGTGAAGTACAGCACACCTCAGTTGCATAAGGAAGGGAATGAAATGAGGGTACTAATGTATGTCAAACAAAGGCACATGGCAGTGGGTTTAATGTCACAAGGAAAGGGCTCTTGAACAAGTGAGCTGGAAAGACACTTGAGTTCATGATATTGAAAGCTGATGATGAGGACAATGTCAATGTTATTACTTTGTCAATAATAGTAAGGTAGAAAAAAAAAAGCGTACTTAAAAAGCAACAACACCAAGTAACAGTTAGGTATTTAGATGTCAGATATTTTCCTAGAGAAGCCTTGAAGATGAGTTGAAGAGTAAGAGTCTGAACATACACACAGACAATGACTAAGCCACACATAAAAATAAAATTCTGACCCACAATCTGCAGCGAACAGTCCAAGAAGCCAGACCATCATCAGGAGCAACCAGTCCAGGATGACCAAACAATAGCCCCAGAAATAATAAGCATAAAATAGCCAGTACTTAGGTAATAACTGTCAGTTTCCCTAATCCTTCCCTCCATCCCTATCCTCCCTTCTTTTTTTTCTTCCTTCTTTCCCTCTCCTTTCTTCTATACCTAATATCCTTTACCTAAAACTTCTTAATGGCAGGTTTAATTATTCTTAGTTCATAGGTAGAAAAATTGACTTGCCTTCACTGGGTCACTCGGTTGGAGTGTCGTCCCATTCATCCAAAGATTGTGGGTTCAATTCCCAGTAAGGGCACATTCACAGGTTGCCAGTTTGATCCCTGGTTGGGGCACATCTCTCTCTCTCTCTCTCTCTCTCTCTCTCTCTCTCTCTCTCTCTCTCCCTCTCTCTCTCCTCTCTCTCTCTCTCTCTCTCTCTCTCTCTCTTTCTCTCTTTCTCTTCTTCCCCTCTCTCTAAAATCAATAATAATGATAATAATAATAATAATAATATCCTCAGGTAAGGATAAAAAAAGAAAAATTGACTTAGAGAAATTTTGACTCACATAATCACTTAGTAAAAGTAACAAGAAAGAGTTGGAAGAGAAAAGCATACTTCCAAAATTCTATGCCTCTGGCAAAATAAAATGTAATCTGAATAACCTCATTTTGGGGTTATATTTAGATGTAGGGTCAGCTGTGGTGATTAATACTGTGAGAAAGGTGCTATAATAATCAGGATTTCTCTCTACACAAATCCATTAAAAGGAACTCACAGAAAGATTTTTAGTTATTTGGCTAATCATAATTTTGATAAGATTCCATTGGCTTTTTTATATTACCATTTGGCCTTTTTATTACTTTAGCATACTATCTCAGAAGTATGAATGAACAGCCACAAATTTGACAAAGGTGATAGTCTAAAGATTATCAGCAACTGACATTAATTATTTAATTTTATAGACAAACTTGGAATCCTGATGTTCACTTATAAGAAATTAATTTTTGTTTCTCCAGAATTTTACCGATGACTAAGAGATAGGGTGGTTTATCAGGATCCTACCATCCACTTTCCTATTTTGTCTTCAGAGTTAATCAATTCTACTATGTAAATTTTAATGTGAAGCAAAAATAAAGCACACCATGTAAACAATACTTTGGGGTTCCAGAGTTGCTAATTGGGTATAGTTATTAATTGGGGGAGAGAATATACATTAACTAGTAAGAGAGGGCTGGGCACACAGCCAGACAGGTTGTTGTAGGTCACTCTCCCAGTCACAGCAGGCAGGGGCCACAGTGACAGCCCACTCTCCCTTCTAAATAGAGTCTATCGCCCTGACCAGTTTGGCTCAGTGGATAGAGCGTCAGCCTGTGGACTGAAGGGTCCCAGATTTGATTCCAGTCAAGGGCATGTACCTTGGTTGCGGGCACATCCCCAGTGGAGGGGGCAAGGTGAAAGAGGCAGCTGATCGATGTTTCTAACTCTCTGTCCCTCTACCTTCCTCTCTGTAAAAAATCAGTAAAATATATTAAATAGAGTATATCTTTTCTTCCTCTAGATTTCTTTCCTTCCTGCTTTTCTCAGTTGGGGAAGGTTTTGTTTTGAATAATGATTATCTTCTCACTTGTTTTTGCCTTTTCTTTTCCCACTTCTCCAAATGGCTTTATCTGCCAGTCACAATTTTTGTGGTCTGCAATTCTGATCACTTTTAAATGAAACCCATGCTGGCTTTGGTAATCATAATGTCATTTACAATTTACCACTAAACACGTTTATTCAGTTAGTAGCACACTGGAGAAAGAGAACTCCATATGAACTCACCGTGAAAAGCCTAATCTGATTATTTCCTCATGAAAATCCAGGCAGGGGTGCTTGTAAGAGGGACTGAGAGAAGAAGGGGGGTGTGGAGGGGGGAAGAAAGCAAAGTCTGACCACAGCTGACTTTCATAATCAATGTGAATAGATAAGGGACACAGGCTGTCAGGGGCAGCCGTCCAGTCACCCCAGGGCATTCCTCTCAAAAAAAGGCAAGAGTGGACAGGACTTAATAAATGCTGGGAGACCAGCAAGTATTGGCTTGGCATATGCTATTGCATTCAAGATGGACAAGAACAGTGATAAAGTCCAGAAGCTGTTCTCTAAGTGGGGGAAATTAGATTAAGCAGGTTGTATTTGTGAGTCTATGTGTGCACATGGCACTTGCTTTGTGTATACTTTAACATCCTAAAATAGCTTAGACATACAATATGCTCAGCCTGTCTTTCCCTGGATTGGAAACAATGGACCTAAACACCAAGAAAGAGGCATGTTAGGAACGTCTGATGGAGGAGAAAGAGGAGATGGTGCATACATGTATGAGTGTGTACACATGTATACTCAAGTTGCTTCCAGGGTTCTAACACATATTAACTTTGTGTCAATATTTGTCCTTCCTGTCGTGAAATGAGGATTTTCCACCTCATTTCACATTTGAAAAGAAAATATGCCAAAGGGGTAGTCTTTGCTAGAAAAAAAAATTAAAAGAAAATAGAAACAACTTCCATCCTTTATTTAGAAAAATGGATCGCAAGGAAAGAAAAAAAAGTATTTTTAAAATTAATGTTTTGACTCAAAGGCACATAGAATTCTTCCATCTTCCCCTTTTCAACAAAAGGGAAAAACTTATATGTTTAAAATTGAATGAAACACATCAACATTAATGATTTTTTCCTCAAGGTTAACACCACCATTTCCTACAATATATTTTTTAGCCATTTTGTGATGATTTCACAATTCATGGTACAGTATAGAAGATTTTGACAAAAACAAAATATATAATCATTCTCTTATTTTCAAGAAATGAAATCATTTACAATTCTTTTCTGTCAAACAACACTGATACCTCATTATTTGTAATTTAACAAATATAAATGGCCACAGATCTAATAAAGTGAAGACAGGTTGAATTTATCCTCATTCTTATGTGTTGTCATAGACAGTCAGGGTTTGAGGAGTGGAACTCCAAAATCTCAAAACTATGTTCCTAAAATACATAAAGGAAGTAACTGAAATTTGGGGAAAATGTTAAAGAAAATATATTTTGGTCATATTAGAAATAATAGAGAAAAACAGTCTACTTTTTTAGAATGGGGGATTCTAGCTAAAATTATGTTTTTTAACTTCAAAATAAGGGCCATGCCTTATGTGTATAAGGTGAAGGTAAATTGAGAGTGATGTTCTGATGCATAATAGATTCAGTAGAGATGACAGAAAATACCACCTTGTTAATTTGGAGTCTAGAATTATAGGTCTTTAAAGTCTGTTGAATTACTACAATATGGTAGTTCTAGTCATTGTAAGAGGATGAGGTACATATATTTGAACATATACCTATACACACATATAGTGGTATTATAG
Organism: Plecotus auritus; assembly: GCF_963455305.1. Taxonomy (NCBI): domain Eukaryota; kingdom Metazoa; phylum Chordata; class Mammalia; order Chiroptera; family Vespertilionidae; genus Plecotus; species Plecotus auritus. Next base: position 83,370,234 of record NC_137775.1, on the reverse strand, counting down.
AAAATGTAATTTGACAAACTTCAAGTTCATTTAGTTGAAAAAGAACAGCATGGGTTAAAAGTTTAGGTCCTGGAGCTGCAAACTGAAGGCATTTCCAGGTTGGGTTTCCTAACTTGCTAGACAGTGGCACTGAGGAGAATGGTCTCTTCTGGCACCATTCTTACCGAGGAAGACAGCGCTCGAAAACCTGGTGACTGATGTGGTGAAGTAGCTCCCAACTTTTGAGAGTTAAGAGAGGGTAGAGAAGAAATCACCAAGTGTGAAGACAGTTCTAAAGGACTGAAGATACCTCACGGGACCCGGAATACACACATCTGCAGGCCTAACGGGGCTGATGGACTTCAGGAGCAACAGGTTAGAGAACCTGTCCCAACCTTATGAACAATCTCACCAAGGTTCTTGTACTTGGGTCTGTTTTCCAAGAGACATTATATCTTGCAAAGATAATGATGGAATACATTTCCCAGCTAATCTGAGACAAATGAAAACCACATAAGACCACTGACTACATGAGACAAGGATGTCTGTAAGGCCATAAGTTCTCTGGGTGAGTATTTTAAAATACCTTTTCCATTTTCATAAAAGTGTTACTTTGAGGGGGGAAATGATCAGGAGATGAAAATAAGTGATAAAATGGCAAAGAGGATTGGTGGGGAGTAGGGTCAGATATGGACCAAAAAAAAAAAAAAACCCTTCTAAATCAACCATTTTTCCATTTTTTAATTTAAAAAAACTTACTGTTATTGGTGAGAATCCATTCATCTATAAAAGTCCACCAGTGAAAGTTCCAGAAGATCATTTTGTATTCTTTTACTATATTTTCTTGCAATAAGTGGCTTAGAAAGTGTTTTTATATTGTTGTCATTCTGTTGTATTATGATGTGACCTGCAAGCATCAGTGGGTATGGTCTCAATTATGTTTTATTCTGTGAATACTACCTTGAAAACAGCCAAAGCAAATGCAAGCTCAGGAAGTATAGCTTAGGGGGTGAGAGATCAAGTTTTTGAGTCACAGAAACTTGCATTGCATCCTGGCTCTGCCACTTTCTAGCTGTAACACCACAGGCAAATTATATATCCTCTCTTTGACTCAGCCCATTTGTACAAAGGATTGAGACTAGTCCCCAATTCATAGGCTGAAGAACAGGATTAAATGAGATGATGTATATGCAGAGTTAGGAGCAAACATGTGCTAATAAATATAAGCTTGTTATGTTCACCGTAATCAAGAAATGAGTATTTTTTAGAATACTTCACACTCTCCTTTTGCCTTTTTTGGCATTATCCCCATCTCAAACTAATAATATTTGCCTTGGAGTCAGAAATAGCATCTGTAAGCATTACAAGCAATCATAATGAACAGTGTTGAAAGAAGCAGGCTACAGGTGAAGGAAATTCAAGACCTCTGTTGTTGTTTTTTTAAATACTGGCAAGAAATACATGCATGCATACATGCATACATACATACGTGCATGCACACATATGCATGTGTATCTATAAGAAGGACACCTATATTTTCCGCAAATAAATACATGAATATTCAAAATGATTTCCCTTTTCATCTAATCTTCACTTTTCCCTTTATTCCTTTTGTAATACTCTCCATGCCTACCCCACTCTTTCTCTCCACCCTCCTACTTCTTTTTCACAAGCAAACCTTGCCTGCCAGATTTAAAGAAAGTGATGTTCATGGCTCAGATTAAAGGCATGGGCAGCCAACAGCATTCCTTACAAATACAATTCGGTTCACTCTTTCCCCAGAATGATAAACTGATCCCTTCCCCAGCCCTTGGTTTGAAGCTGCAGCAGTAATTCTGTTGGATGCCAAAACGAAAATGAATGTGCCTGTGCCATGCCCAGCTCTGAGCTGCGGCTGTAATGAGATTTGAATGGGAAGCCCCGGACACAATAAATCTACGCCATATGTGACCATTTCCTGTGTCAGTTCCTTTCTCATAACCAGTGGAGACTTTTTTTCCCCTCTCATGACCCCACACCATGACTCTGAAATCTTTCATGGCTGCTTATGGGCCTCGGGCTTTTTACAGCAGTTGTATAAATAAATGAATTTGACAGCAAACATCATAACAGTTAGCAGTAATGTGTGTTTGCCACAAGTGCCTATACAACTCACTGGAGAAATGGCAGAGGAAACAGCTTGTTTTGTTACCTAAACAAAAGTAGTTTCGTTTGACAAGTGGTGAAAGAATTAGTCAAATAAACTTGAAATCCACTAGGACTATTTTTGCCAAGTTTCCCTGCCAGTGAAATGTTCCCAGCTCCTTAATGCCTGTGACTCACAAGAGATAAATTTCCCCTTTTTATTCTAAGATAAAGATCTGGGCTGGGAATATAAAACCTTTGACTGACATTTTATATTAATCTTCCTTTCAAGGCAACACTGTCCTGCATGGGAACTCAGATACAGCAAAGTGTTTCCTACGGAGCTGGTGGCAGACAAGCCCCAAAGGGTAGTTCAGGTGGGAAGGAGGGGAGGTGACTATAATGACCCAACTCACTGGTTACCTGTTGAAAACAAATGGAAGCTTATGAGTGCTTCCTTTTCCTTCACATTTTATTTAACTCAAGAAAGGAAAATCTCTACACCAGTTACTAAAAGAAAGGGAGTTAACATTTTCCCTATATCTCCATAGTCCCAAGTAAAATGAAGTTAAGTTGCCTATATTCAGTGAATTTGTGGTCGATTTTACATAAGAAAAAAAGAGCACACATTTTCCTTAATTATATAATTTGGTTGCTTTGTAAGTCCTTACGTATTTCTGCCCCTCCACTGGCATCTCATTGCCAATCCCACTGTCCCGGCTGGGAATGACGTTATAGCACAGTGGTTATTCCAATGGACTGGTTATTTACATGGACTCTGGTGCAAAGTGTGTAGGTTCAAATGCTGGCTCTGCTAGTTACTCTGTGATCTTAGGCAAGTAACTTAACTTTACTGTGCCTCAGTTTCCTCCTTTGCAAAGTGGAAAGAAAAATGGTATGGTATCAAGTTCATAAGGTGGCTATGATAATGAAATGTATTTTGAAAGGCTCTGAACAGTGCCTGGGACATAGCAAGTGTTATTATTATTATGCCAAACAAAGAAACTTGGGTAACTGTCTCTTTAGAAACAATAGAGCACTTCCCTATGATAGCTTGATTTTGGCAACTAATCTGTGAAATGAAATTAAAACATTTGAGGGAAAACCATAATAGCACCTTCATTTAACCCAATTACAATGAATTTCAAGGTATAGTACAGCACTACTTTAAATAAAAATATCATCTGTACCTTGAAAATAGCCCTAACTGGTTTGGGTCAGTGGATAGAGCATTGACCTGCGGACTGAAAGGTCCCAGGTTTGATTCTGGTCAAGGGCATGTACCTTGGTTGTGGGCACATCCCCAGTAGGAGGTGTGCAGGAGGCAGCTGGAAAATAGTTTTTTGGGTGTAGTCATTTCCACTATTTATACCGTGGTACTCTTTGTCATGGTTGAGTAATCATTGCCTCTAGAGTTTAGAATCTTCTCATATTCAACAGAAACTGACTCGGGGGAATGAAAGTTGAGAGCTATCACCAACTAATGGCTCTTAGTCCAGGTACATGTTCTGTTCTCTGTTTTTATCTTTTTCAATTTAATTACAGGCACACCTTGTTTTATTGAGCTCCACTTTATCGCACTTCATAAATGTTGCATTTTTTTTTTTTACAAATTGAAGGCAAGACCCTCCACCAGCAAAAAGATTACGACTTGTTTTATTGCGATGGTCTGGAATGAACCTGCAATATCTCTGAGGTATGCCTGTATTAAAGTGGTTCACTAAAGTGCTTTGTTTGTATGATAATATGCAAGAAAGTACCTTAAAACTTTAGGTCTGAATTATAAGCAATGTGAACAGATATCTCAATTGATAGACAACCTATTACCTACATAACATATTCATAGTGTCTCTCTTTTAACTAACAGATAAATACACGCAAACCTGATTTCTCTAAATCTTTATTTATTTGGAGAAAATCAGAAATATCAATGAGTTTCACTGTGTAAAAATAAATTGACTAAGTTTTGCTCTTAGAGCTGTAGCAATAAAACTTGAAAAAGGTGTGCCAACTGAAGGTAGGGAGCCATATGACTTTATAAAACAATGATGATTCAGGAGTGGGCAAAATGGGGTTGGCTGTAATTAGAGGGAGGGGTGGGATTTGCTAGGAAGTGACATAAATGAAGTGACATAATCCTATGGTAAAACAGGTTTAATTGACACTGTTTATAGTAAAATGAACTGAAAACCATATCTTGTCATTGCTCCCAGCTGCACTGCTACATCTAGGAAACTCCTAAAATTGGTCTGTGAGAAAATGATTGTGTCCCTTAGGCAATTTCACTGTTGAGAAATGTCATCTGACAATATGCTCTCCTTGCTACTTCCAAATCCTTCCCCCAGATCTGTTTAGGATGCATATCCTGTCTCAGGATTCCCAAAGGTGGAGATTGTAAGAGGTAAATAACTCCAGCTATTCACACCCGACATGGTAACCAAGACCAAACACAGAGCTGAGCAATGTCTTTTTTGGTGAACCAGCCACTTCTACTGCCTCTTAAACAGCAAATGAACACTGCCACCTTGTAAAGTCTGTTTTCCTGAGTTAAAGAGAAAACTGGGGGGCTGGGAAACCCTAAAAGATCAGTAAGCTTAATCAAGCATTGTGCAGCTGTAAAAATAACTGCTCAGTGGTTTCATTATTTTTAGGGTATGTGTGTTAACACATATAAAGCTAGGCTTGACAGGCTTGTACTTCCCTCATATTCTCATGCTTGAGTAGAATTATCAGTTAGTCATTAATCATTGAACAGAGGTATCAAGTGCCCCTTTTGGGCCACACAACTTAATGCAAAGAGTTGGGAAACTACGAGCCTTAGGCCAAATCCAGCCCATTGGCTATAATTGCAAATAAAGTTTTATTGGAACATAGCTCATATTCATTTGTTTACATATGTGAACTGTTATTAATTCTGCTTTTGCACTGTAATAGCAGAGTTGAATCATTGTGGAAGAAATTCTATTGCCTGCCTAGTTGTAAGTATTTACTATTTGGCCTTTTACATAAAATGTTTGCCAAATCTAAAAGTTTTAAGTTATCTCTGAGGCAGTGACCAGCAAAGTACAAGGTGGAGGCTGATCCCTACCAACCAGAGATAGACAAGAAGTGTAATCAAGAAATAAACCTTTCTTGTGCTCAGCTGTTGATATTTGCAGGTGTGTGTTATGGTATTCTAATAGCCTATCCTGAAGGATATAGCATCTTTTCTATTCTCAGATGTATCTTTTTCTCTGAACATTTATAATATATCCTGATTTAAGGAAGGGAACAAAGACCATAAAAAGACTCTTTTAAAAAAATGTTTTTGGCCTCAGGAGACAGGATGAGGACAAGTATTATCTGTCAACATTTAGACTTGAACTTTGCCCTCTCTCGCATACATTTTTTTTACATAGTTTATCCCAATATTTGCTTCATCTAATACCTGAGAACCAATCTTTTCTGTTAAAGCTTTTGCAAACACAAATCCCATGAATCCCTGCAAGTCTGCCTTCCTTGACATTGTGATATAAAGATGAAATGTCCTCAATATACTGTGCACAGAATGTTGTTGAAGTGATTAGGACAAGAAATTTCCATATGCCCAGAATTGGCATTCTGAAGTCTTTCTGAATGAGTTCTTGCACTTGGGTTTTGGCAGTTTGAGTATGGGTGAAAAATGCATACAGTGGGATCTACTTGCTTATTTTGCTATGCCCAGATCTTCCACTTTGGAGGAAAAAGAAGCAGGTGCATTTTCTGGCAGAAAACAACACGGTCACCCTCACAGAAGGTCAAGGAGAGTGGACAGCCTGTCCCTGCTGCTCTCCGGAAGCAGGAAGTGATAGAGACTATAATGAAGCATCCTGGTGTTAGCCATGGAAGGGAGAGCCAAGGGGAATCTCACTAATACAAGTGTAGTGATCTGACGGACAGAGACATTAGTTTGATGATGTCACCTTTGGCAACAGAAGGCTATTATGCACCTTAGTTTCCTTACCATGCGTACAAAGCAATATACATGGATATTTATCCACAGGGATATTGCATAAAACTTCATTGTACTAATGTCCATGAAGTATGGCAGGAGAAAATGGGTCACAAGAGGAGGCAGCCACCCAAACAATCTGCTCACTGAAGGTAACAAATATGACCCAGGAGGGAGAGTTGATGGGAATCAGGATCAGGTTAACCAGGTGCTGTCCAGTCATTTGAACAAATAATTTTTTTTTTTTTAAGATTCTTAAAAATAAGATCCTACGCCAAAACCGGTTTGGCTCAGTGGATAGAGCGTCAGCCTGTGGACTGAAAGGTCCTAGGTTCGATTCCGGTTAAGGGCACGTAACTTGGTTGCGGGCACATCCCCAGTAGGGGGTGTGCAAGAGGCAGCTGATCGATGTTTCTCTCTCATCGATGTTTCTAACTCTCTATCCCTCTTCCTTCCTCTCTGTAAAAAATCAATAAAATATATTTAAAAAATAAAATAAAATAAGATCCTAGGCCAGGGGCTCCCAGGTAAGCTACTTCCAAGTTATCTTTTAAGTTCAGTGGCTTCACTTGAAAACAGGCACAACACAATTCAGCAAGGTGAAGGGGTTTAAAGGACATTTGGAATTCAATTTTGAGCAAGAAAACATACCTAGATTACTGAGATGCACAATTGGCACCAGACATTCAGACAGAATGGCTTATTTATAGCACAGGCTTTATACAAACTCGGAGGCAAAGTAGTGGCTGAAGTTATAAGAATAGGTACTGTTCTTATACTAGTATATGCAGCCTGTATGTAAATGCTACATACAGGCTCAAAATGAAAAATAATAACTGATTAAGCAGGCTCAACCATATATAAAATTTAAGAATCATAGCAGCTGTGTACTATGGTTTGCATATAAAGCTGATCTTTTCAGTTTGGATGAAGTCTGGTATGGAACCAGGAAATCAATAGTCATTTTGGGCATTATCTAATCATCTCAGATTTTTTTTTTAAATTCTTGGGCAGGGTGGGTAATGAGGAAAGAAAACAGGAAAATAATCTCCTTTTCTACTTCCTTTATTGTAAGCATTAATTTAACACTATTTATTGAGCATTTATCATTATCCTGATAGTGATCTAGTCTCTGGTAATATGATAGTGAAAAATAAAAGGAGAGGCACAGTGCTTGCCTTCATGGAACTTAGAGCTATGTCTCTAGTAACACATTTGCCTTCTCTTTTAGGAGTAGTAGGCTTATAAGTTATTTGAGTACAGATATCAGCCTTTCTCATCTTAGCATGTCTCCCACCTCTCCCATACACTAGCACCAGTGCCTGATATACACACTGTCAGAAAGAAGAAACATCAAAATTTACTGAGTGTATACTATGTGCCAGGTACTGTTAGAATCATTCAACATGTCTTATTTTATTTAATCATTATGACAAACTGAGAGATTTTTATTGTTTCCATTTTCCAAATAAGGAAAGTGGTATTGAAACTGGACTTAGCCGAAACCGGTTTGGCTCAGTGGATAGAGCGTCAGCCTGCGGACTGAAAGGTCCCAGGTTCGATTCCGGTCAAGGGCATGCACCTTGGTTGCGGGCATGTCCCCAGTAGGGGGTGTGCAGGAGGCAGCTGATCGATGTTTCTCTCTCATCGATGTTTCTAACTCTCTATCCCTCTCCCTTCCTCTCTGTAAAAAATCAATAAAATATATTTAAAAAAAATTGAAAAAGAAACTGGACTTAAATGACTCCAAATGGCAAACCAGACTTTAGAAGCCACTTAGATCCCTGAGTCACCACCAGGAACACAGCTACTCTTCTTTAGGCTGAGATGTGGGTGAAAGAAAAATTTCCTTTTCTTAAACAATTGAGATTTGGAGAGGGTCAGGGGTATTTGTTAACTGGAGCTAATTACTCTGCCTCATACAATATTCACATTTTGCATAAGTAAATGAAATAAATTTAAAAAGTGAATAAGTACACAGAGGGAAAAAAAAAAATCAACGCTAAGGTGCCAGTTGGTTTAGAAGCAAAATTGAGAGAAAGGCCAAATAAATGCCCTGACTTTCTGACCTAGACTTCATCTACCATTTTGGGAGGCTCCATTTAATAAAAGTATTGTTGCTCTCATGATGTTCTTGAGAACTGGCTACAGATGAGTTCTACCTTCCTAGAGATCTTCACTTGGTGGCTAGCTCAAAACTAATTTGGGAGCCCTAACGACAGCTAAGGATTCAAAGCTCCACTAAGGTCTGGATACAAGAGCTCAAGCAGCTTGCTGCATACCAAGAAAGTCAAAAGCTCCAAAAAAGCTGGTTTAAAATTTGAAAAAAACGTTTGGCAAAAGGGAAAGAACATATTTCTAATTCTTAAGGGATAGCTCATGTACTTTCCATTGGGCCTGCTCTGTGTCAAAGGCCAATTTCCATCCACTATGATACACTAAGTTAGTTATATGAATATTAAGTTTAGAGACATTCACCTACTAGGTCAATAGCAAAATTAGACCAAATCTATTATTGGGGAGCTTATCATTTCACCAACTCTAAAATTCTTTTTGTTTGGATTTGATGCTTGTTTCCCCTGAAATACAAGATTTTCCAGATAAAACTAGCCACTGCTCTTTTAAGAATGGTTTTTCAGGCTAATAGGAACCGCCTCCTGGGGAAATATTAGACCCCATAATGCATTTGGCCAATTTTTTGGTGCCATTGAAATTGTTAGGAATAAGAGTAGGAGAATTCCTTCCTGTCCTCTGAGAAGATCATTTTATGCCCCAAAGCTTCAACCATATTATTCTTGTCTTAGGGCATAAGTACAATGTTATTATTGGTCATAAAAGTAACTAATTTTTCCTCTCTTTTCTTTTCCTCTTCAGTATTTAACTCCCTGACCTTCCTCAACAGAAAAGTCTATGGCCTGATTATACACTGAGTATAGAAGTATTTCCTTTTATTTGTTTTGAAATTTCCCACTGTTAATTTCATTGAAAGCATATTTGTTCTCATATTATGAAATGGGGTAAAGAAAAATAGAAGAAGAAAAATTTTAATACTCCTATGAAATGTGAAATGTTTTATTCTTAGAAGCATTCTCCCAATGTTTTTAAGACTGTTCACTTTTGTAAGCTCATCATCCAGAAGTCCTACTCTGTTTACTCACCCAATAACCCAAGATCCTTTGTCAATTGCTCCCATGTATTCTGTGTAAACTTCACTCTTTTCCAAAGCAACTTCTTTGTTCTAACAGACTCAAAATGGAAAAAATGTTTCACATCAAGGGCTGGTGCCCATCTGTGGCAGTGGTGCCCAAGTATTGTCTTAGGGAGGATTAAAGGCTATCTACAGACTCAATTGGAAAAGTGCGGTGATAGATTAGCAGTCATCTGGGATGAGGAGTGGTATATTCAGTGGAGCTTCAACAAAACTTGCTGTCAGGACAAACACCATTGCACTGAGTGGCCAGATTATTATGATCTCTGAACGCATAATAATCTGGCCATATATATATATATATATATATATATATATATATATATATATATATATATATTAGAGGCCCGGTGTATGAATTCGTGCATGGATGGGGTCCGGCAAGCCTGACCAGGGGAAGGGGAGGGGACATGGACGGTTGGCCGGTCTGCCTGCTGGTCGAACTCCTGGTCGAGGGGACAATTTGCATATTAGCCTTTTATTATATAGGATATACACTAGTGGCCAGATTATTATGCGTTCAGAGATCATAATAATCTGGCCACTCAGTGTATATCTGCTATGCAAACACCTTGCTTGATAGCTTATGTGAGTTTTCCATGTCCTCATGACCAGAATTCCATCTTCCAGAATTCTATCCAAATTCCATTCTACCAATTCACATCTGATATTCTTTAAATTTCTAAGAAGGTTCTTCTAACATTCTTTCTGTGCAGATCAAAGGATGGCAAAATTCGTTCCATAATTTTCTCTAAAGTAGAACATTATAAACACTGGCTAACAAATATCATTATAAAATTTACTCTAAAATTGTCCCAGATGGATGGCAGCTTTGGCTGACAATGCCTAGCCTGAATTTAGAAAGGCACTAGAGATTCAGGGTGAAAAGCCTTTGAACCATTGATTATGTTCTCTCTTGTAAAGAAGGATGATTGCTCTTTGACTTTATATGTTACACTAGAGGCCCAGTGCATGGATTCGTGCACATTGAAAGGAAATTAATTAGAAGGTGGCCGGTGGGTTGGGACTGGGCAAGAAGGTCCGGACATGCCCTGGAGCCAACCTTATGTGGTCCCTCTGCAGCCGACAGCACCTGGGGCGGCGTAGTGGCTCAAAAGTTGTCTGCGGAGTGAGCAGGGTCCCTCTGGCAGGTAGAGTCCCTCAGCCTGGCCTGCGGGGATTGGGCTGAAACTGGCTCTCCGATATCCCCCGAGGGGTCCCGGATTGCAAGAGGGCGGTTCTCAGGTGACACACAATTGGACTCCCTCCTCTCTGGTTCCAGGTGCATCACCGGAAAACCACAGCTGCCAAGTCAATGCAGCTCAGCAGTTCCTGCATTGAGTGTCTGCCCCATGGTGGTCAATATTCATCATAGCTACTGGTTGGACGGTCGAACAGTTGGACGGTTCCTTAGGCTTTTATATATATAGATGATTAGACTTGGTGAGCTTTAAAACCACACCAAAAGCTGGAATTCTTTGCAAAGAACCAGGGTGCTTTACCTCTGACCTCATCTTCTGCTACTTCTCTGCATCACTGTGCTCAGATCATTCACCCCACTGGGAGTCTCTGCCAAGGCAGAACTGTTCTTCCAGATATTCAAGTAGTTCATTTCCACACCTTTTTCCTCTTTGCTCACATTTTCTCCTCATTGAGGCCCACCTTGATTAGCATATCTACACATGTGCTCTACATTTAAAAATGCTATCCATAGCACTTATCACTTTCTAACCTAGTAGATAATGTACTTGTTTTAAGTATCTCTCTCCTCTAGAATGTAAGCTCCAAGAGGTCAAGGATCTTTGTCTAGTTTTTGCACTTATGCACACCTAGCAGTTAGAAGAGTACCAGAAACATAGTGGATACTTAGTAAATATGTGTTTTAAATTGAATAAATGTAATAACTCTAAGGCTTTTTCATTCACTCACATTCAGACTGAATATTCATGTTCTGCTCATTTGTAGCTGAATTTCCTTTAAATGTGGAATCCTATATAATAAAAGCCTAATATGCTAAGTGTCCAGTTGTCTGTTCAACCAATCAAAGAGGAATATGCTAATGATATGCTAAGGCAATTCAACCACTTGCTATGGTGTGCACTGACCACAAGGGGGAAGACGCTCAATGCAGGAGCTGCCCCCTGGTGGTCAGTGTGCTCCCACAGGGGGAGTGCCACTCAGCCAGAAGCTAGGCTCATGGGGAGCAGGCCTAAGCCATCAGTCGGACATCCCCCGAGGGCTCCTGGACTGCGAGAGGGTGTGGGCCAGGCTGAGGGACCCCCCCCAATCCCGCCTCCCCGAGTGCAAGAATTTCGTGAACTGGGCCTCTAGTGTATATGAAATGTATAAGAAAATCTTTCTGAAAATATTTTCTAAGAAGGACCGGGAGTCAAGGTTACTGAATATGTCTTTCAGGTGTCAAATATAAACTTACATTTTCTTGGATTTTCCATTCTCTCTTGGTTTTCAGAAAATTTTATGTTCTTCGCCTCCTGAAGTCCTTATACCACAAATTAGGATGTAAGATATCTCATTGCAAAAAGTGAATAAGAAAGAGCTGGTCAACAGGAGCAGAGAAATAAACAGATGATAGTATTTTCAGTACTTCTCCCTCCACAGAGAGGAATGAATTAAACATGAGGCAAGAGGGTCACTAAGTTAGGTGTATGAATTCATCAGATTTCCTGAATTGCAACAAGATTTCAACAAAAATTGAAAGAGAAAAGGGGAAAAATAAAATGACATTTGTATCATACTTTTTAATATCCAAATAATTTAACTCCTGCTATTATATGTTAATAATAGATCCTTTAATATAACAGATATATTGTATTCATCATATCTACAATAATAAAAGAGAAATATGCAAATTGACCGTACCTCCGCAAGGACCACCAGCCAATCAGGAGTATGCAAATTAACCCAACAAAGATGGTGGGTTAATTTGCATACGCAGGTGCAGAGTGAAGACTGAAGGCTCCAGCTGGAGCAAAGACTGAAAACTGAAGACTGAAGACGACTGAAGACTGAAGTCTGAAGAGGCTTGGCTTTTCAGCTGCGGCTAGAGTGGAGAAGCCAAGCCTCGCTGCAGCCGGAGTGGAGAAGCCTAGCCTTGAGGCTTGGCTTCTCCACTGTGGCCGGAGTGAAGGCCTGAGTCCTGGGTGCTGGAGGGAAACCAGTGCCGGCAGCCAGGGGAAGGAAGGCCTATTGCATGAATCTTCGTGCAACAGGCCTCTAGTATAGATATTAACAACATGAAGGATAATGCCTTTATGTTTTACAGATGATGAAACTGATGCTCAGAGAGGTTCAATACCCATAGATGCCTATCTATTAGTTGGCAGACTCAGCATCTCAAGCCATATTTTAGCCACTGTTCCATGTATTTTGCCACTATCTCACCTGCCATCATTTGCCTTTCACAATAACGATGAAAGGCAGGTATGAGAGCTTGTATTTACATTTGCCTAATGAGAAAATTGAGCTTCATATGGTTTATTACTTGCTCAAAGATAGAGTGAATTGATTAAAAATATTACTCTCCTGGTATCTTATTCCAATACTCTTGCCATAACAAGAGGTTCTTTGTGTTGGCCATAAAACTATTGTTTCTCAGAGTAAGTGGGCTTATCAATAAGTCAAGGCTTGACTCATTCATCTCCAAAGACCCTAAAATTATTTTCATATTTTCAAACTATGTGGATTAATACTCAAAACATTTCTAATTAGAGCACAGAGGTAACTAAATTATCAAGCTGAATTCTACAAATAGAATTGCCTTGAGGTCCATCCACTTGAATTAACCCAAAAGTACCACTAATTAGCTAGACTTAAGCAAGGGCTGGTGCTAGGCAATGTGACCTTTCTATGTCACATGTCACCCAGATTACATTTTTTTCTCTGATATACAAGTTATTGGTCACAGTGGGCTGCCAGGATTTGACACCATCGATTTATTTGATGAAGTGTGCACAAAGACACTGGTTTCTTAACTTCTAAACACAATCTAGTCATTTTAAGAGATTGGATGACAGTGTGGCCATAACCTCCTTTGTCCATTGGAAGCAATAACAACAAAAGTAAAAATGACAGACTACAGTATATGATTGAGTGCTTACAATGTGACAAACATTATTTTAAGTGCTTTTAAAGCATTAACTCATTTAATCCTTATAATAAACCTATGACATAGGCACTACTGTTATTCCCATTTTACAGATGAGAAAAATAAGACATAAGGTTTAAGCATCTTTTTCATTTTTAAATAGTTTGAGGAAAGTGAACTCTAAGCAGTCTGCTCCAAAGTCCATGTCCTTGACCTCTCCACTATACTCTCTTGTTATTTAGGCACTCCATTCTGTTTCTTAAAGTAACAGTGAGTGCTGGTTCCTACATCCCTTCCCACTGACACCACCACCACACCACCTGGCTTCGTCCCAATAATAAATAGTTCTCCTGTCATTATGCTTATTCTTTTCCCCTTTGCTCCTCCTCCTTATTTTGGCTTGTTAGTTTATAATGATGGCTTCCAATGTTTTCTTCCTCAGTTTTCCCCAAATTCTTCCACATTCTGTTTCATCCTTGATAAGATTTTACTGATATATACTGCTATTTTTCAAAAGTCACACATTCCCACTACAATCACAAGAAACAACCACCACTAGATACCAATACCATTCTCTCCATATAGCCTTCTAAGTTTAGGGTGACCATAGAATTTATTGTTTAAAACAAGACACTTTTGAAAGGGATGTTTCACAATTATGCTGGGGCAGCAAGTGTGAATTTGGATTGTCCTAGGCAAACCAGGAGGTGCGGTCACATCACTTCTGACCCACAGATGACAATGCAGCTGCTTTGCCACGTGGTTGGCTGAAGTGATTTCGTGGCTAAGAGCTTCCCCCTGACAATGACATCAGGCTTCTCCCAACAACACTGACTACAGAAGAAATGGAATCCCACCCGGACCTCCCAATAATAACAAGCACAAGAAAACAATCCTGCCAAAATTTTAAAACAGAAAATGGAAGAATAAGATCTTAGCTTCTGAGTCCATTATAACTAATGGCAAGTAGACAGAACTGAATAAAAACAGACTTAAAAGTAATTGGTCATATTTCTTTAAATCTCAGGGTTTAAAGACCAGAGACCTTACTTCTTAAAGTCTTTCCAATAAAATCCTCAGTTTAAGCTTATTGAAAACACTCATTTCTTGTTAAATAAACATTATCTAATGAACAAAGGATTTTTACAAAATCCTTTGATATCTTGTTTTTCTCAAGTATAAATTAAAGCTTTTAACTTGTTTTTATAATGCAACCTCAATATCAACCCTCTAACCTTTCTTCGTAGCATGTAATACTGTTATTCTGAAACATGAAGAAAGACCAACCTGCCAAACAAAAAAAAAAGAGAGGAATATAAAATAAAAACCTGAAGCTCATAATATTAAATTGACAATGATCAAGAAATAACTTACCTCTGTAACCTATTTTTAGGGTTAATTTCTATAGTTATTTAGTTGAGATAATGTTGCATATACCTGAGTCTCAGAAATTGATACTTGAGAACATTTTTTCCCATAGGTTGTGAAACTGGTAACTGATGGCTACTTAATACCTACCATTGGTTTAAAATGACAATATGGGTATAAATGCATATCTCTGGGAAGTATATTAAATATAAATTTCTATGTTTTGTAGAGGATATAACAAGTATAAAGTTCTATTATGTAATAGTGAATTCCAGAATGGAAATCTTAACCCCTTCTCTTCCCTGCCCTACTACCTTGTATCTGTTGTACAACTGGATGTGAAGAGCAGGAAAAAAAAAAAATAGCGCAGGCCCAAAGTAAAATTTTAAAGTAGAAAAAGTCTGCTGTTGATGGCCTTTTAGGTTCTTGAAAAAAATAACCTCTCCCACTTTGGTCCTCTCAAAACGCTTCTCTATTCGTACAGAAGAGAGAATCTACTATCCTTATTTGAATTTTGGTGAAAACTTGTTCCAATAACCTAGCACTGCCTGTTTGCATTTACAAGTTTGAACTTTTAAATTCTCTACTGGATATAAAAGTCTATCTTCACGTAAAGGAATTAGAAGCACCAAGGTTCGAGCAGTGCTGTAACTGTTAGAAAGGAATCTGCCCGAGTCTGCAGACCGAGCACACTGAAGGCTGGTCAGAAGCAAGTTCTGCCTTAAGGGTTAGGCAGTGAGGGACAGACATGAAGTTAGACAAGAATGGTGCTGAAGAATGCATTATTGAGCCCCAGGAAAGGGGGAAATGAGGCTGAAGATTTTAGAAGTCTAACTCTCAGGAGCAGCATAGCAAGGTTCATGAAAACCATAATGAACACCATATAACTAAGCAAAAAACTGCCCAAATGTTCAGGGAGGGGCTCTGAGATACCCGATCCTGTCCCCCGGGCACTTTCCCCTGGACAACTCACTATGTTTGTAATCATCACCTGGTCCAAATACCCTACTATTTACTATCTAATTATAAAGAGTTTATATTCAAAATCCAGAATTCAGAGAGAAAGACACACACACAAATTAACAGGATTTTTTTCCCTCCCAAATCCTTCAAGATTAAAAGTCAAACAGTCAAAGAGATCAGCAAACTCAAAGGTTAGAGGTCAAACAGAGAGCTGTGGCCCTGGAGAACTGTCATGGAAGCAAGGGAACTCCTGCTGGTGACACATGAGCTCCAGAAACTGTGTGCCATCGACAGTGGGAGCCCAGGAAAAACTGATCCTTGAAAACTAACTACAACAGAAAAGAGAGAAAAGCAACACTCAAAACAGGTTAAAAACTGATACTAGTAAGAGTCCTCTTAATGAGCCGTTTTGCATGTGTGCCTAGTCAGCCATACTGTGAAATAAGGGTAATGCATATCATGAAATTTGTGTTAGATTAACATTACTTTGCAATTTACTCGATTATAATAATACTCTCCCTCTATACCCTGAGTCTGATTTGAGAAGTCCTTTGTGAAAATTCTGTTAATACATATTTTGCACCTACCATGTTCAAGACACTGTGCTCAATGCTAAAACATATTTCCTTTACTTTCTAGAGAGGGATTTCTCAATCTTGTACATTGACAAATTGAACTGGATAATTCTTTGTTATAGGGGATGTCTGGTGTTTAGCAGCTACATTGAACCCACTAAATGCCAGTAAGTACAGCCCCCAATCCTCAATTGTAACAATAAAAAATGTCTCCAGATATTGCCAAATGTCCCTTGTGGAGCAAAACCATCCAAATTGAGAATCCAGCACCATAGGATTCTCTACATACCCTGTCCTTAGGTTACTTACAGCTCACGTGGCACAGTTGCCTTCCTACCAATTAGAAACCTCAGCTAGACTCTGCTTTTATTTTATTTTATTTTATTTTATTTTATTTTATTTTATTTTATTTTATTTTATTTTATTTTATATCTTTATTAGAGGCCCAGTGCACAAAATTCGTGCACGGGAGGGGGGGTGGTTATCCCTCAGCCCAGCCTGAACCCTCTCCAATCTGGGACCCCTCTGGGGATGTCCGACTACCCGTTTAGGCCCGATCCCACTGGCAGTCGGACATCCCTCTCACAATCCAAGACTGCTGGCTCCCAACTGCTCGCCTGCCTGCCAGCCTGATCACCCCCTAACCACTCCCCTGCCAGCCTGATCGATGCCTAACTGCTCCCCTGCTGGCCTGATTGTCCCCAACTGCCCTCCCCTGCCGGCCTGATTGCCCCCAACTGCCCTCCTCTGCTGGCCCGGTCGCGCCCAACTGCCCTTCCTAGCAGGCCTGGTCCCCCACAACTGCCCTTCCCTGCTGGCTTGGTCACTCCAACTGCCCTCCCCTGCCAGCCTGGTCCCCCCAACTGCCCTTCCCTGCAGGCCTGGTCGCCCCCAACTGCCCTCCCCTGCTGGCCATCTTGTGGTGGCCATCTTGTGACCACATGGGGGCGGTCATCTTGTGCGAGGGCTTGACAGTCAATTTGCATATTACCTCTTTATTATATAGGATTGTTAAAAATGTCCCCATTTTCCTCCATTGACCTCTTCTAGCCCACTCCTGCCCCCCACCCCAAGCCTTCACCACATTGTTGTCTGTGTCCTTGCGTAATACATATATGCATACAAGTTCTTTGGTTGATCTCTTCCCACCCACCCACCCACCTCACCTGCTTTTAGACAACAGCAAATATT